>NC_086452.1:254730694-254870694 GCF_028390025.1 Pseudophryne corroboree | reverse complement strand
CCACCTCCGTGTTTCACAGTAGGAATGGTGTACCTTTCATCATAGGCCTTGTTGACTCGTCTCCAAATGTAACGTTTGTGGTTATAGCCAAAAAGTTCAATTTTGGTCTCATCACTCCAAATGACTTTGTTCCAGAAGTTTTGAGGCTTGTCTCTGTGCTGTTTGGAGTATTGTAAGCGGAATGCTTTGTGGCATTTGCGTATTAATGGCTTTCTTCTGGCGACTCGACCATGCAGCCCATTTTTCTTCAAATGCCTTTTTATTGTGCATCTTGAAACAACCACACCACTTTTTTTCAGAGAGTCCTGTATTTCATCTGAAGTTATTTGTGGATTTTTCTTTGCATCCCGAACAATTTTCCTGGCAGTTGTGGCTGAAATGTTTGTTGGTCTACCTGACCGTGATATGGTTTCCACAGAATCCCTCATTTTCCACTTCTTAATTAGAGTTTGAACACTGCTGATTGGCATTCTCAATTGCTTGGATATCTTTTTATATCCCTTTCCTGTTTTATACAGTTCAATTACCTTTTCCCGCAGATCCTTTGACAATTCTTTTGCTTTCCCCATGACTCAGAATCCAGACACGTCCGTGAAAGATGCAAGGGTCTTTCAGAAGTCCAGAAACTCACTGACCTTTTATACACACACACTGATTACAAGCAAACAGATCACAGGTGAGGATGGTTACCTTTAGTAGCCATTCAAACCCGTTTGTGTCAACTTGTGTGCATGTTATCAGGCCAAAATCTCCAGGGTATGTAAAGTTTTGATCAAGGTCATTTCGGTAGTTTCTGTTGTCATTATGATTTAAAAAGAGTAAACACAGTTGTTTGATAATAAATGGCTTCACCCAACCACTAACCATGGGTGAAAGAAAAGTTTGTGAGTTATCATTCATATTCTCTGACAAATGGCCAGAAAATCACAAATTCTGCTAGGGTATGTAAACTTATGAGCACAACTGTGTGTTTGTGTGTACATATTTTATCTCTCTAATTTATATATTCATCATTCATTATTTATTGATGATGTGAGGATAAGTGAGCTTGCTATGGTGAGTGCTGAATTTTCTGTGTGTGTGTGTATGTATGTATGTGTATATATATATATATATTCTCCTGATCCATAAGGACTTGGAATTTCAAATTTGGACAGTGGCTTTGCTTTTGTAGGCACCCGCTAAGAAAGGATTTTTCTAAATTCCACCCACAAAGGGGTGATAAAATTACCCCCTCACAGAGGGGATTTAATACATAGTGCTGGCAATACTAAGTTGCGGAGGGGGTGGACACAATGCTCTGTTCCTGGACTACATTGCCACTGGCAGTTTCAGAGCACGCCATTATTCAAATAGGGGAGCCACATTAACTGCCACCCCTAAACACTGTCCAACAACGCTGAGTGTGGCTCCCCTATTTGAATAATGGACTGCTCTAAAAAGGTCACTGACAGGGAAGTGCAGCCTTACGGTTCAGGAGATTTTGTGGAGAGTCAGTGGTATTTGCTATAAATACTTAACCAACCTATTTCCAGTCAGGAGAGGATAGTGTCTTAATTATCATTTGTTAACTTGTCACTTGAACTAAACATTGCTTAACCTCTCAGAGAGCAATAGGAGTAAAGGAGGCATATTTATTTTGACTCTTAAGGGGGGTACTCACGGAGCGATATTCTAAGCAATCTGACTAGATTGCTTAGAATATCAGCATGATCGCTCCGTGTGTAGCCCCCTCAACGATAGCGATGCGCGGCCCCGCACATCGCTATCGCTGCTGCTAGATTGCATGCAGGCCAATCTAGCGGGTCGCTCACTTCACCCGCTGGGTGAAATGAGCGCTCTATCCCCGCACGCTCAGCACAGATCGCGCTGTGCTGAGCGGCAGGAGAGATGTGTGCTAAGCGGTTCGCTCAGCACACATCTCTCCTGCATCGGCCCGTGGGTACTGGGCTTTTAATGCATTAAAGAAAAGCTTAATAGTCAGCAACTGCTTATCTGCTGTGTAAAGGGTACTGACAGCTCTCCCAGTGATTATTCTCCTCGGCTCCAGCCGTTTCACAGCATCAATTCAGGGAAGGCCTGCTCGGAGGTGTGGCCTGACAAAGATTGTCAGCATCAGTCCTTCAAAATCAGTTATACGCATGGAAATACTTAAAATGCCGTAGCAAAGTGGTGTGTGTGTGTGTGTGTGTGTGTGTATGTGTGTGTATATATATATATATATATATATATATGTATGTGTATATATATATATATATATATATATATTATTCTCTAACGTCCTAGTGGATGCTGGGGACTCCGTAAGGACCATGGGGAATAGACGGGCTCCGCAGGAGACAGGGCACTCTAAGAAAGAATTAGGACTACTGGTGTGCACTGGCTCCTCCCTCTATGTCCCTCCTCCAGACCTCAGTTAGAATCTGTGGCCGGACAGAGCTGGGTGCACTTTAGTGAGCTCTCCTGAGCTTGCTAATAATAAAGTATTTAGTTAGGATTTTTTATTTTCACAGAGATCTGCTGGCAACAGACTCTCTGCTACGTGGGAGAGAAGCAAACCTACTAACTGCGGATAGGTCGTGCTTCTTAGGCTACTGGACACCATTAGCTCCAGAGGGATCGAACACAGGAACTCACCCTTAGTCGTGCGATCCCGGAGCCGCGCCGCCGTCCCCCTAGCAGAGCCAGAAGACAGAAGCCGGCGAGAGAAGCAAGAAGACTTCAAAATCGGCGGCAGAAGACTTCTGTCTTCATATGAGGTAGCGCACAGCACTGCAGCTGTGCGCCATTGCTCCCACATTAAACCCGCGCACACCGGTCACTGTAGGGTGCAGGGGGGGGCGCCCTGGGCAGCAATTGAGTACCTCCTGGCATAATAGAGCATATATACAGCTGGACACTGTATATATGCATGAGCCCCCGCCATTATTTTACACAAAATAGCGGGACAGAAGCCCGCCGCTGAGGGGGCGGGGCTTCTTCCTCAGCACTCACCAGCGCCATTTTCTCTCCACAGCTCCGCTGAGAGGAAGCTCCCCAGGCTCTCCCCTGCAGAAGCACGATAGAAGAGGGTGAAAAGAGAGGGGGGGCACATAAATTTGGCGTAAAAACAATATATACAGCAGCTACTGGGTTAACACTACGTTACTGTGTGATTCCTGGGTCATATAGCGCTGGGTTGTGTGCTGGCATACTCTCTCTCTCTCTCTCTCCAAAGGGCCTTGTGGGGGAACGGTCTTCAAATAGATCATCCCCTGTGTGTGTGGTGTGTCTGTACGTGTGTGTCGACATGTCTGAGGTAAAAGGCTCCCCTAAGGAGGAGATAGAGCAAATATGTGTGTGTGAGGGTGTCTCCGTCGACAACGCCGACACCTGTTGGATATGTGTAATTAAGTGCTGAGGTGAATTTATTGCACAAAAGATTAGAGTACAGACAGGAAATCTACCCTTGTCTGTCCCTCTGTCGCAGAGACCTTCAGTGTCTCTCAATGCTCACTATCCAAAATAATAAACACTTATGTCGACACGGAGATTGACTCCAGTGTCGACTACGATAATGCAAAGTTACAGCCAAAATGGCAGGAAAGTATTCAATATATGATTATTGTAATAAAAGATGATTTGCATGTCACTGATGACTCATCTGTCCCTGACACAAGGGTACACATGTTTAAGGGGAAGAAAGCTGAGGTAAATTTTCCTCCTCTCGTGAGGAAAAAGAGCGGGAATCTCCAGACAAGAGACTGCAGTTTCCCACAAAGAATTCTCAGGCAGTATCCTTTCCCTACTAGGGCCAGGATACGATGGCAATCTTCCCCCTAGGGTGTCACGTTTGCCCATAAGGTGACCTGTCGTAACAGCTATTCTCAGGGATCCTGCAGATAGCGTGCACATTCTGGTACACTACTCAGACCGGCGATGGTGTCGGCATGGGTTTATAGTGCTGGGGCAGCGGGGACAGGTACCTTTTCAACAGAGATTGAGACCCTAGTATGTAGATATATATATAGATAGATATATATATATATATCTATCTATCTATTAAAGATGTTGTCTTGAGAGATTTATATATATATATATATATATATATATATATATATATATATATATATATAAAACATGCCCAAAGAGGCATGAGTATACTGGGTCCTAGAGACAAAGCTATGTCGTTTTCTACTTGACGTGTCCTGTAGAATATGCAATGGACAGATGATGCCGACTTAAGAGGCATATGGAAGGCTGAGGATTGTGTGGAGAAGGGTTCTCGGACCTGGTCTCCACAGCTATAGCTGGTGATTCTGTTGTTTTGCCTTATATTCCTGCACAGCCTAGGAAAGCAGGACATTATGAAATGCAGCCTTTTGAACAAAGAAACAAGAAAGTCCGAGGTGCGTCCTTTCTTGCCAGAGGCGGGGGCAGAGGAAAGAAGCTGCACAACACAGCTAGGTCCCAGGAACAGAAGTCCTCCCCGGCCTCATCCACCGCATGTCGCTGGGGCTCCACAGGCGGAGCTAGGCCCGGTGGGGGCACGCCTGCGTAAGTTCAGCCACAAGTGGGTTTACTCCCTGTTAGGTCCCTGGGCAATAGATATTGTGTCTCAGGGATGCAAGCTGGACTTTGAGAAGATGCCCTCTCACCGGCGGCCCTGCCGGCTTCCCCCCACGAGAGGGATACAGTGTTAACTGCAATTCACAAATTGTATCTTCAGCAGGTGGTGGTCAAGGTTCCCCTCCTTCAACAAGGAAAGGGTTATTATTTGACCATGTTTGTAGTACCGAAATCGGACGGTTCGGTCAGACCCATATTGAATTTAAAATCCCTGAACATATCCCCGAACATATACCTGAAAAGGTTCAAGTTCAAGATGGAATCGCTCAGAGCGGTCATCGCAAGCCTGGAAGGGGGGGATTATATGGTGTGTCTGGACATAAAGGATGCATACCTTCATGTCCCCATTTATCCACCTCATCAGGCGTCCCTCAGATTTGTGGTACAGGATTGTCATTACCCATTCCAGACGTTGCCGTTTGGTCTGTCCACGGCACCGAGAATATTTACCAAGGTAATGGCAGAAATGATGGTGCTTCTGCGAAAGCAAGGAGTTACAATTATCCCATACTTTGACGATCTCCTCATAAAGGCGAGGTCCAGAAAGCAGTTGCTGATCAGCGTAGCACACTCTCGGGAGGTGTTGCAACAGCACGGCCGGATTCTGAATATTCCAAAGTCGCAGCTGATTCCTACGACGCGTCTGCCCTTCTTGGGCATGATTCTGGACACAGACCAGAAGAAGGTTTTTCTCCCGGCGGAGAAGGCTCAGGAGCTCGTGACTCTGGTCAGAGGCCTCTTAAAACCAAAACAGGTGTCGGTGCATCAATGCACGCTAGTCCTGGGAAAGATGGTGGCGTCATACGAAGCCATTCCCTTCGGCAGGTTCCATGCGAGGACCTTTCAGTGGGATCTGTTGGACAGGTGGTCCGGATCGCATCTTCAGATGCAGCGGCTGATAACCCTATCCCCCAGGGCCAGAGTGTCTTCTGTGGTGGCTGCAGAGTGCCCACCTTATTGAGGCTCGCAGGTTCGGCATTCAGGACTGGGTCCTGGTGACCACGGATGCAAGCCTCCGTGGGTGGGGGGGGCAGTCACACAGGGAAGAAATTTCCAGGGTCTCTGGTCAAGTCAGGAGACTTGTCTGCACATCAATATCCTGGAACTAAAAGCCATATACAACGCCCTAAGTCAAGCGGAGCCTCTGCTTCGCTACCAACCGGTGCTGATTCAGGCAGACAACATCACGGCAGTGGCTCATGTAAACCGCCAAGGCGGCACAAGGAGCAGGGTGGCGATGGCGGAAGCAACCAGAATTTTTTGCGGGGCGGAGAATCATGTAAAAGCACTGTTAGCAGTGTTCATTCCGGGAGTTGATAACTGGGAAGCAGACTTCCTCAGCAGGCACAACCTCCACCCGGGAGAGTGGGGACTTCATCAAGAAGTCTTCACACAGATTACAAGTCGTTGGGAACTGCCACAGGTGGACATGATTGCATCCCGCATCAACAAAAAGCTACAAATGTATTGCGCCAGGTCAAGAGACCCTCAGGCGATAGCTGTGGACGCACTAGTGACACCGTGGGTGTTCCAGTCGGTTTATGTGTTTCCTCCTCTTCCTGTCATACCCAAGGTGCTGAGAATCGTAAGAAAAAGAGGAGTGAGAACAATACTCATTGTTCCGGTTTGGCCAAGAAGGACTTGGTATCCGGAATTGCAAGAAAGGCTCACAGAGGACCCATGGCCTCTGCCTCTCAGACAGGACCTGTTGCAACAGGGGTCCTGTCTGTTCCAAGACTTACCGCAGCTGCGTTTGACGGCATGGCGGTTTAACGCCGGATCCTAGCAGAAAAAGGCATTCCGGATGAGGTTATTCCTACGCTGATAAAGGCTAGGAAGGACGTGACTGCTAAGCATTATCACCGTATATGGCGAAAATATGTTGCTTGGTGTGAGGCCAGGAATGCCCCTACGGAGGAATTCCAGCTGGGCCGTTTCCTTCACTTCCTACAGTCTTTGGGCTTAAAATTGGGGTCCATTAAGGTCCAGATTTCAGCCCTATACATTTTCTTTCAAAAGGAACTGGCTTCTCTTCCTGAAGTTCAGACGTTTTGTAAAGGGAGTGCTGCATATTCAGCCCCTTTTGTGCCACCAGTGGCACCTTGGGATCTTGACGTGGTGTTGAGTTTCCTGAAATCACACTGGTTTGAGCCACTTAAAACCGTGGAGTTAAAATATCTCACGTGGAAGGTGGTCATGCTGTTGGCCTTAGCTTTGGCTAGGCGTGTGTCAGAATTGGCGGCTTTGTCACATAAAAGCACCTATCTGGTTTTCCATATGGACAGGGCAGAATTACGGACTCGTCCGCAATTTCTGCCAAAAGTGGTGTCATCTTTTCATTGGAACCAACCTATTGTGCTGCCTGCGGCTACTCGTGACTTGGAGGATGCCAAGTTACTAGAGGTAGTCAGGGCTTTGAAGGTTTATGTAGCCAGAACGGCTGGAGTCAGGAAAACTGAGTCGTTGTTTATCCTATATGCATCCAACAAGCTGGGTGCTCCTGCTTCAAAGCGAACTATTGCTCGCTGGATCTGTAACACGATTCAGCAGGCTCATTTTGCGGCTGGATTGCCGCCTCCAAAATCAGTAAAAGCCCATTCCACAAGGAAGGTGGGCTCTTCTTGGGCGGCTGCCCGAGGGGTCTCGGCATTACAGCTTTGCCGAGCAGCTACTTGGTCGGGTTCAAACACTTTTTCAAAATTCTACAAGTTTGATACCCTGGCTGAGGAGGACCTTGTGTTTGCTCATGCGGTGCTGCAGAGTCATCCGCACTCTCCCGCCCGTTTGGGAGCTTTGGTATAATCCCCATGGTCCTTACGGAGTCCCCAGCATCCACTAGGACGTTAGAGAAAATAAGAATTTACTCACCGGTAAATCTATTTCTCGTAGTCCGTAGTGGATGCTGGGCGCCCGTCCCAAGTGCGGACTTCTTCTGCAATGCTTGTATATAGTTATTGCTTACATAAGGGTTATGTTATGGTTGCATCAGGTTGGTCTGATGCTCTGTTGTTGTTCATACTGTTAACTGGGTAAGTTTATCACGAGTTATACAGTGTGGCTGGTATGAGTCTTACCTTGGATTCCAAAATCCTTTCCTTGTACTGTCAGCTCTTCCGGGCACAGTTTCCTTAAATGGGGTCTGGAGGAGGGACATAGAGGGAGGAGCCAGTGCACACCAGTAGTCCTAATTCTTTCTTAGAGTGCCCTGTCTCCTGCGGAGCCCGTCTATTCCCCATGGTGCTTACGGAGTCCCCAGCATCCACTACGGACTACGAGAAATAGATTTACCGGTAAGTAAAATCTTATTTTATATATATATATATATATATATATATATATATATATATATATATATATATATATATATATATATATATATATATATATATATATATATATATTTATATATATATTTATATATTTATATATATATTTATATATTTATATATATATATATATATTTATATATATATATATATTTATATATATATATTTATTTTTATATATATATATATATATATATATATATATATATATATATATATATATATATATATAAATCCACAACAGAGGAGCACTGGTGAGTGCTCCTCCGTTGTGAATTTACATTGGAAAGTGATGGGTCATCATCTATCATTATAATGGAAGTCACCCCAGCATATACTTAAAAGGCCAGAGTGTGGACTGTTTGGAAATTATATATATATATATATATATATATATATATATATATACACAGTGATCGCGCTGAGACCAAAAAAAAAGTGGGTCCCAGGGACCCCTCACTTTTAAAAATTGGGGTCCTACCTGTCCTTTTCTGGGTCCCATCGGAATGAAGGTTTTAATTAGTCTTATTAATGATTCAAATATAAAAACACAAACTTGATTTGGACACTACAAAAAGGGTGCAAGCGGAAGGATGGGGTGACGATGCTGCTGGGCTGTGTAGCATACAGGACACCCCGCACTTTAGATGTAATTAGACATTTTGGTGACCTTGTGGCAGAAAGAGAATTGGTTCTCCCGTACCGACATAGCTGCGTGAGAGCGCGCCGAAGGCGCGCTGGAATTTTTTAGGGGCGTAGCTTCGTGGGGAAGGGGCGTGGTCACATAATAGTACCAATTCACATTATTCCACACAGTAGTGCCGCTTATACACATTGCACCAGGTAGAACCTCCTATACACACTGAGCCAAGGAGAGCATGTTATACACATTGCGCCAGGCAGAGCACGTTATACACATTGCGCCACACGTTGCACCAGGTAGAGCACGTTATACACATTGCACCAGGTAGAGCACGTTATACACATTGCGCCACACATTGCACCAGGTAGAGCACGTTATACATATTGCGCCAGGTAGAGCACGTTATGCACATTGCGCCAGGCAGAGCACGTTATGCACATTGCGCCAGGTAGAGCACGTTATACACATTGCGCCACACATTGCACCAGGTAGAGCACGTTATACACATTGCGCCAGGCAGAGCACGTTATGCACATTGCGCCAGGTAGAGCACGTTATACACAATGCGCCAGGCAGAGCACGTTATGCAAATTGCACCAGGTAGAGCACGTTATACACATTGCGCCACACATTGCACCAGGCAGAGCACGTTATGCACATTGCGCCAGGCAGAGCACGTTATGCACATTGCGCCAGGTAGAGCACGTTATGCACATTGCGCCAGGCAGAGCACTTAACAATTATATGATTAAAAAACAGGACAACATTATTAAATACATTTTCTATATGTAATGGGTTTATGGTGCCGCTATAATAGAGCCCCAGACTGGATTTAGACACTACAAAAGTGTTGTGGGGGAGGGAGGGTGACAATGCTGCTGGGCTGTTATCATATCGGAAGTATGCATTCAGGATCCTGGCTGTCGGGATCCCAGCAGCGTAATACCGATGCCGGAATCCTGACAGCCGACACAATACCAACGCTGGCATCCCGAGGAGATCAGGATCCCGGCAACGATATCCTGACAGTCAGGATCCTGAAGGGAAGTATGCACTGCCGCCACTGGTTTAGCGTGCGGGTGGGAAGGGGGGGGTTAGGATATGGTGCTTGGGGAGGGTTAGGGTTAGGCTGCAGAGAGGGGGTATAAGTGTTAGGCACTAAGGGGGTGGGTTAGGTTTAGGCTGCGGGAAACGGAGGGTTAGGGGTTGGAGGTTAGGGTACCCTCTGCACTCGTCACTCTTGTCGGCTTTGCTGCGATCGGGATGCTGGTGTCGGTATACTAAATGCCAACATCCTGACCGACTACTTCGGATACTTGGTACAACCAATGGATTTGAGTCATGCTGCCTGTAATTTATGTGCTGACTGATCAACTTCAGTGACACTCACTGTGCTGGCTGCCTTTACAGTAACCAGCGGCAACCAGCAGTAACCAACGGCAACCAGCAGTAACCAAGAAAGGCAGCCAGAACAGTGAGTGTCACTGAAGTTGATCAGTCAGCACATAAATTACAGGCAGCATGACTCGAATCCAGTGGTTGTATCAAGGGTCCTGTATGCTGCAGAGACCAGCAGCACTGTCACCCTCTCGCCTCACCCCCACTCCATACCACAAAAATGTTGCCTTTAACACCTGCAGCCCCCATCTCCGCCATCCCACCGATATGAACAGCCCCCCAGCCGCCACCGCAAGTCCAGCTCACCCTTCCGCACCGCAAGCACAGTCCGCGGTCACCGGCGTTCAACTTCCCCGCAGCACAGTGTGTAGTGCGCCGCAGAGCCGTCCTTGCTCTGTCCGGCTCCCGTGAAGCTGCAGCGGGTGATCAGCAGGAAGGGGGGGGGGGGGCGTCCTCACTGTCTGTCCGGCTCCCTTGAAGCTCCAGCAGGTGATCGGCGGGAAGGGGGGGGGCGACCTCATTCTCTTTCCGGCTCCCTTCAAGCTGCAGCAGGTGATCGGGGGGGGGGGGAGGGAGAGGAGAGAAGCCGTCCTCACTCTCTGTCCGAGGGGAAGGGGGGGGGGGGGCGGCCCGCGCCGCCACAAGAGGACTTAAACAAGATGACCAGCTTCAGCGGAGCGCGTCCCCGGGGACCCACACAGTTTAGAAAAGTGAGTCCCCTGACCACAGATCAGGGTAAAATACGCGCTATAGCGCGTATTTGCGAACACTGATAGATATATATATATATATATATATATATATATATATCTATCTATCTATCTATCTATCTAATATTTTAGTGTGTGATCTCCATCCAGAGGTCTTAGTTACATGCATTTAATATGTGATAAGCTACCAGGTCCGCCACGGCTACTCTGATACTGGTGGTCCTTAACTCTCTAGGCCTGGGGTGCTGAACCCCACTATAAGGTTAAGTATTGTGTTTCAGTATGTATGTATTAATGCATCGTATGTGTTACTAAAAAGAACTATGTATTCAATAATGTGTTACTAAAAAGAAAGCAAAATCTATATACAAAAATTAATATACTAGGGTCAAGAATGAAAATCCTAAACTAAGTGTGAAGGAGGGAACAGAGTGACCCCTAGCTTGCTTAAGAGAAAAGGGTTCGACTTTAAGTGACCAAAAAGCCTCTCTTCTTGGCAGCAAGGCTGGGGGACACTGGACCATGTGACATTCAATAGCCACCCCCAGGGGTGGAAGTGCTCTGGCTCACCTGCAAACTGTATGCCCAAAGTTAACATCACTGGAGGCAAAAAAAATTAAAGAGTAAATGTGTGGAAAGAGGACCAAGTAACTGCAGGACAGACCTGTTCCGCCTAAGCCCCATGTTGCGTTGCCCATGAGATTGCCACCGCAAGTGCATCGCAGGTCCCCCCACATTACATAGCATAGGCTGCATTGTAAAGAGCAAAGAGAATCTGTGCAGCAAACAGAAGTCTTGTCCAATTAAATCCACGGAGATTGGACTATGTCTAGCAGAGCTAGATCATCCCAGTCCTATGAAATCGTTAAAGTTGGAAAAATTAGAAAGATCATTTCTCTAACGTCCTAGAGGATGCTGGGACTCCGTAAGGACCATGGGGATAGACGGGCTCCGCAGGAGACATGGGCACTTTAAGAAAGACTTTGGATCTGGGTGTGCACTGGCTCCTCCCTCTATGCCCCTCCTCCAGACCTCAGTTTGATACTGTGCCCAGTGGAGACTGTGTGATTTCAGGGAGCTCTCCTGAGTTTCCTGTAAAAGAAAGTATTTTAGTTAGGTTTTTTATTTTCAGGGAGCCTGCTGGCAACAGACTCCCTGCATCGAGGGACTGAGGAGAGAGAAACAGACCCACTTCTCTGAGTTTCAGGGCTCTGTTTCTTAGGCTACTGGACACCATTAGCTCCAGAGGGATTGGTACGCAGGTCTCACCCTCGCCGTCCATCCCAGAGCCGCGCCGCCGTCCTCCTCGCAGAGCCGGAAGAAAGAAGCCGGGTGAGTATGTGAGGAAAAGACTTCAGAGGCGGCAGAAGACATGATCTTCATAAGAGGTAATGCACAGCAGTGAAGCGGTGCGCAATTGCTCCCATTCACCTCACACACACTTCGGTCACTGTACGGGTGCTGGGCGCAGGGGGGGGCGCCCTGGGCAGCAATAAACACCTCAGGTGGTAAATACACATATATACATGTACAGCTGGGCACTGTACATGTATAAAAAGAGCCCCCGCCATGTTATTAGTAAATTTGAGCGGGACAGAAGCTCGCCATCGAGGGGGCGGGGCTTCTCCCTCAGCACTCACCAGCGCCATTTTTTCTCCACAGCACCGCTGAGAGGAAGCTCCCCGGACTCTCCCCTGCTTGACACACGGTGAAAGAGGGTTTTAAAGTAGAGGGGGGGGGGGGGCACATAATTGGCGCATATACATTATACGTAAGCGCTACTGGGTAAACATTCTGTGTTGTTTTTTTTCCTGGGTCATATAGCGCTGGGATACTCTCTGTCTCTCCAAAGGGCCTGGTTGGGAACCTGTCTTCAAAAAAGAGCTTCCGTGTGTGTGTGTGTGTGTGTGGTGTGCCGGTACGCGTGTGTCGACATGTCTGAGGTTGAAGGCTCACCTAAGGAGGAGGAGGAGTGTATGAATATTGGGTCTCCGTCGGCAGCGCCGACACCTGACTGGATGGATACGTGGAATGTTTTAAGTGCTAATGTTAATTTATTGCACAAAAGATTAAACAAAGCTGAAGCTAGGGTACAGTCAGGGAGTCAACCCATGTCTGTCCCTATGTCGCCGAGACCTTCGGGGTCTCAGAAGCGCCCACTATCCCAAATAGTTGACACAGATACCGATACGGATTCAGACTCCAGTGTCGACTACGATGATGCAAAATTGCAGCCAAGGGTGGCTAAAAGTATTCGATATGATTATCGCAATTAAAGATGTTTTGCATATTGCTGAGGAACCCCCTGTCCCTGACACGAGGGTACACATGTATAAGGGAAAGAAACCTGAGGTCACCATTCCATCCTCACATGAGCAGAACGAATTATGCGAAAAAGCGTGGGAAATTCCAGACAAAAAACTGCAGATTCCCAAAAAGGATTCTAACAGCGTATCCTTTCCCGTCACAGGACAGAATACGGTGGGAATCCTCCCCTAGGGTAGACAAAGCTTTGACACGCTTATCAAAAAAGATAGCGCTCCCGTACCAAGATACGGCTACCCTCAAGGATCCTGCTGACCGCAAGCAGGAGGTTACCTTGAAGTCCATTTACACTCATTCTGGTACGTTGCTCAGGCCGGCAATTGCGTCGGCCTGGGTTTGTAGTGCTGTAGCAGCATGGACAGATTCTGTATCAGCGGATATTGAGACCCTTGATAAGGATACCATTTTAATGACCCTAGGGCATATAAAAGATGCTGTCTTATATATGAAGGATGCTCAAAGAGACATTAGTTTACTAGGTTCCAGAATAAACGCTATGTCCATTTCTGCTAGGCGAGTCTTATGGACCCGACAGTGGACGGGGTATGCTGACTCAAAGATGCATATGGAGATTTTGCCGTACAAGGGTGAGGAATTGTTTGGAGAGGGCCTCTCGGACCTCGTCTCCACAGCTACGGCAGGTAAATCGAATTTTTTGCCTTATGTTCCCTCACAATCTAAGAAAGCACCTCATTATCAAATGCAGTCCTTTTCGGTCAAACAAAAGCAAAAGAGAACGTGGATCGTCCTTTCTTGCCAGGGGTAAGGGCAGAGGAAAAAAGCTGCACAACACAGCTAGTTCCCAGGAACAGAAGTCCTCGCCGGCCTCTGCAAAATCCACTACATGACGCTGGGGCTCCCCTGAGGGAGTCCGCTCCAGTGGGGGCACGTTTTCGACTTTTCAGCCACATCTGGGTTCAATCACAGGTGGATCCCTGGGCAATGGAAATTTGTTTCCCAGGGATGCAATATGAAGAGGTGCCTCCTCGCCGGTTTTTCAAATCGGCGCTACCAACTTCTCCCCTGAAAAGGGAGATAGTGTTACAGGCAATTCAAAAATTGTGTCTTCAAGAAGTGGTGACCGAGGTACCCCTGCTTCAGAGAGGGAAGGGGTACTACTCAACCCTGTTTGTGGTCCCGAAACCAGACGGTTCGGTCAGACCCATTTTGAATTTAACATCCCTGAACCTTTACTTAAAACGGTTCAAGTTCAAGATGGAATCGCTCAGAGCGGTCATCGCCAGCCTGGAAGGGGGGGATTTTATGGTATCGCTGGACATAAAGGATGCATACCTGCATGTTCCCATATATCCTCATCAGGCGTACCTGAGATTTGCGATACAGGATTGTCATTACCAATTTCAGACGTTGCCGTTTGGGCTTTCCACGGCCCCGAGAATTTTCACCAAGTTAATCGCGGAAATGATGGTGCTCCTGCGAAAGCAGGGTGTCACAATTATCCCGTACTTGGACGATCTCCTCATAAAAGCGAGATCACGGGAGAAGTTGCAGAAAAGCGTATCCCTTTCACTGAAGGTGTTACAGCGACACGGCTGGATTCTCAATATTCCAAAGTTGAAGCTGGATCCTACGACTCGCTTGTCCTTCTTGGGCATGATTCTGGACACAGTCCAGAAAAGGGTTTTTCTTCCGGAAGAAAAAGCGCAGGAACTTATGACTCTAGTCAAGAACCTGTTGAAGCCGAAACAAGTGTCAGTGCATCATTGCACTCAAGTCCTGGGAAAAATGGTGGCGACATACGAAGCCATTCCCTTCGGCAGGTTCCATGCAAGGACTTTCCAGTGGGACCTATTGGACAAATGGTCCGGGTCACATCTGCAAATGCATCAGCTGATCACCCTGTCCCCCAGGGCCGGGGTTTCTCTCCTGTGGTGGCTGCAGAGTGCTCACCTTCTAGAGGGCCGCAGGTTCAGCATTCAGGATTGGATCCTGGTGACCACGGACGCGAGCCTCCGCGGTTGGGGAGCAGTCACACAGGGAAGAAATTTCCAAGGCCTTTGGTCAAGTCAAGAGACTTGTCTTCACATCAACATCCTGGAACTGAGGGCCATATTCAGCGCCCTACGTCAAGCGGAAACCTTACTTCGCGACCTACCGGTGCTGATTCAGTCGGACAACATCACCGCAGTAGCTCATGTAAACCGCCAAGGCGGCACAAAGAGCAGAGTGGCGATGGCGGAAGCCACCAGAATTCTTCGCTGGGCGGAGAATCATGTAAGTGCACTGTCAGCAGTGTTCATTCCGGACAACTGGGAAGCAGACTTCCTCAGCCGACACGACCTGCATCCAGGAGAGTGGGGACTTCATCAGGATCTTCGCACAGATTGCAAGTCGGTGGGGATTGCCCCAAATAGACATGATGGCGTCCCGTCTCAACAAAAAGCTACATAGGTATTGCGCCAGGTCAAGAGATCCTCAGGCGGTTGCTGTGGACACCCTATTGACACCGTGGGTGTTCCAGTCGGTCTATGTATTTCCTCCTCTTCCTCTCATACCCAAGGTGTTGAAATGAATAAGAAAAAGAGGAGTGAGAACAATACTCATTGTTCCGGATTGGCCACGAAGGACCTGGTATCCGGATCTGAAGGAAATGCTCACAGAAGATCCGTGGCCTCTTCCTCTAAGACAGGACCTGTTGCAACAGGGTCCCTGTCTGTTCCAGGACTTACCGCGGCTGCATTTGACGGCATGGCGGTTGAACGCCGGATCCTAGCGGAAAAAGGTATTCCGGATGAGGTCATTCCTACGCTAATACAGGCTAGGAAGGGAGTGACCTCTAAACATTATCACCGGATATGGCAAAAATATGTTTCTTGGTGCGAGGCTAGGAATGCTCCTTGGAAGAATTCCATCTAGGCCGTTTTCTTCACTTCCTACAGACTGGAGTGAATTTGGGCCTAAAGTTAGGCTCCATTAAAGTTCAGATTTCGGCATTATCCATTTTCTTTCAAAAAGAATTGGCCTCTCTGCCTGAAGTACAGACTTTTGTGAATGGAGTACTGCATATTCAGCCTCCTTTTGTGCCTCCAGTGGCGCCTTGGGACCTTAATGTGGTGTTAAGTTTTCTTAAGTCACATTGGTTTGAACCACTTCAAACAGTGGAGTTGAAATATCTCACTTGGAAGGTGGTCATGTTAGCCTTGGCTTCGGCTAGGCGAGTTTCGGAATTGGTGGCTTTATCACATAAAAGCCCCTGTCTGTCTGGTTTTCCATATGCATAGAGCGGAATTGCGGACCCGTCCTCAATTCCTACCTAAGGTGGTCTCATCCTTTCATATGAACCAGCCTATTGTAGTGCCTGTGGCTACACGGGACTTGGAGGATTCAGAGTCCCTTGATGTGGTCAGGGCTTTAAAGTTTTACGTGGCCATAACGGCTAGGATCAGAAAAACAGAAGCACTGTTTGTCCTATATGCAGCCAACAAGGTTGGCGGCCCTGCTTCAAAGCAGACTATTGTTCGCTGGATCTGTAACACGATTCAGCAGGCGCATTCTACGGCAGTATTGTTGTTACCAAAATCGGTTAAGGCCCATTCCACTAGGAAGGTGGGCTCGTCTTGGGCGGCTGCCCGAGTGGTCTCGGCACTACAGCTGTGCCGAGTTGCTACTTGGTCGGGGTCAAACACCTTTGCAAGGTTCTATACGTTTGATACCCTGGCTGAGGAGGACCTCCTGTTTGCTCAATCGGTGCTGCAGAGTCATCCGCACTCTCCCGCCCGTTTGTTAGCTTTGGTATAATCCCCATGGTCCTTACGGAGTCCCTGCATCCTCTAGGACGTTAGAGAAAACAAGATTTTAAACCTACCGGTAAATCTTTTTCTCGTAGTCCGTAGAGGATACTGGGCGCCCGTCCCAAGTGCGGACTACTTCTGCAAGACTTGTATATAGTTATTGCTTACATAAGGGTTATGTTATAGTTTCATCGGTTTTTGACCGATGCTATGTTGTTTTTTCATGCTGTTAACTAGATAATATATCACAAGTTATACGGTGTGATTGGTGTGGCTGGTATGAATCTTGCCCTTGGATTAACTAAAATCCTTTCCTCGTACTGTCCGTCTCCTCTGGGCACAGTTTCTCTAACTGAGGTCTGGAAGAGGGGCATAGAGGGAGGAGCCAGTGCACACCCAGATCCAAAGTCTTTCTTAAAGTGCCCATGTCTCCTGCGGAGCCCGTCTATCCCCATGGTCCTTACGGAGTCCCAGCATCCTTTACGGACTACAAGAAAAAGATTTACCGGTAGGTTTAAAATCTTATTTTTCTTTAAGTGGAAAGCTGAAATGTAGGAACCGTACAAAGAAGCACTCTCTCCTCATGGAATGCAAGAATTGCATCAGGTGCTAGGATTTTGTGGAGAAAGCGTTGTCCGGAATGAACCGTTCGGCTTCTGAACAAGAAACAAGGGGTTCCAGTCTATAGATAAACCATATGGTCAACAGTCAAGCCAGACAGGGTCAAAAGTCAGACACACAAAAAAAAAATTTTTTCCTCTGTGTTTTCTACAACTTATGCCTCATTTACTATCCATGTCACAAACTATTACCTTTTAGTAAAGTTGTGGCAAGCAGAGCGAGACACCGAGCACGAAGCATGGTGAGCAGAGCGAATTTCACCAAATTTGGGTTAATGTTTAAAAAAAACTAGTGAGTTGGATATGTAAATTTCGAAAGCTACTGCAGTGAAATCCACGTTTCTCCCCTCTGGGGCCCCACCGGGCAGGCGCTGCTGCCCAGGGCCGTCTTTGCAGTCGTTTCGGACCACTAGGTTTCGGTCATGAACCAGAGGCGCCTCAAGTGATGCAAGACAAGAAAACCAGGTTCTCAAGAACAAAGCACCAGCTCTGCTTCCACCAAGGCCTCGGCATGACAGTTTCCCACCCCGAGGGAATATCTTGGTACGAGCTCGGTTGCATCACTTCAGCCGCTTCTGGGATAGCTCCTGCCAGGGTGCCTGGGTAAAGGAGCTAATTTCTCAGGACTACAAGCTAGAGTTCGACAGTGCTCCTCCCCACCTGTTTTGGAGGATACGCGAGTTACACTGAAACAGGCCATCCTGAAGTTGGTCCAGTCCCAAGTCATTGTTCCAGTGCCACTGAAACAACAGGGAGAGGGCTATTACTCCAACTTGTTTGTGGTACTAAAGCCGGACAGTTCGGTAAGACCCATTTTGAACCTAAAATCCTTGAACCCTTACCTAAAGGTCTTCAAGTTCAAGATGGAATCCTTGCAAGCAGTGATTTTGGGTCTGGAAAAACAGGACATGGTTTTGCTTAATATAAAGGATGCTTATCTCCATATCTCGATTTGGCCACCTCACCAGGCTTACCTGCGGTTTGCCCTGTTGAACGACCACTACCAGTTCCAGGCTCTGTCCTTCGGCCTGTCCACAGCTCCGAGGTTCTTCACGAAGGTGATGGCGGAAATGATGTTTCAGCTCCGAGTCCAGGCGGTCAATATCGTCCCTTACTTAGACGATTCCGTTGCTCCCGAGTGTGCTAAAGAGAATCGGGCATCAAAGAGTCCAGGCAATTCTGATTGCCCCAGACTGGCCTCGGAGGGCATGGTAAGCAGGTCTTCAGGACATTTCTTTTGAAGACCCTTGGCCTCTACCAATGAGAAGAGAACTTCAACAGGGCCCATTTGTCGGCGGCTTCATTTGACAGCATGACGGTTGAGCGGAGCATCCTAGCTCGCAAATGCCTTTCCAAAAAGGCTATTGAAAGGTTATTGCTTTTCCAAAAAGGTTCAGGACAGGAAGCCTGTGACGTCAAAGCACTACTATCATATCTGGAGGAGATATGTCTCTTGGTGCGAGGAGCGCAAATATCCTCCTGCGGATTTTCACCTTGGACCTTTCTTGCATTTCCTGCAGGCTGGATTGGATATGGGCTTAAGGCTGAGCTCCCTTAATGTCTAGATTTCAGCCCTCTCTATTCTTCCAGGAGAAGTTACCAGTGTTGCCAGAAGTACAGACCTTCTTGCAAGGGGTACTTCACATACAGCCTCCCTTTGTGCCACCAACGGCACCCTGGGATTTGTGTGTGTTATTGGAATTTCTACAGTCCTCCTGGTTTGAACCATTGATGACTGTAGAAGACAAGTTCCTTATGTGGAAGACGTTAAGGTTACTGGCCCTGGCTTCTGCAAGGCATGTCTCAGAATTGGGGGCCTAATCGTGTAAAAGTCCATACTTGGTCTTTTACGAAGACAGAGCAGAGCTCAGGACTAGACAGCAGTTCCTGTTGAAGGTTGTCTCTGCATTCCACTTGAATCAACCTGTTGTGGTTCTGGCACTTCTGCTCCTCCGGAGGCATTGGATTCTGTTCGAGCCTTGAAGATCTATATCAAGAGGATTGCTCGGATCAGAAAGACAGATTCCGTTTGTGCTGTATGGTGCACAGAAATAGTTACCTTGCTTCAAAGCAGTCCATTGCTCATTGGCTTAGGCTGACTATCCAACAGGCCTGTGTGTCGGCAGCCTTACCTACTCCACAGTCTCTGAAGGCCCACTCCACAAGATCGGTGGGGTCTTCCTGGGTGGCTGCCCGTGCAATCTCGGCCTTGCAACTATGCCGAGCTGCTACCTGGTCGGGAAAGAACGCCTAAGTAAAGTTCTACAAGTTTGATATCCTGGCCAAAGATGATACCCAGTTTGGGCAGGCGGTGCTGCAGACGTCTCTGCACGTTCCCACTCTTTCTGGAAGCTTTGGGACGTTCCCATCGTACTAAGTGACCCCAGTATTCCTTATGGATGTTAGAGAAAATAGGATTTTTATTACCTACCAGTAAATCCTTTTCTTGTAGTCCACAAGGGATACTGGGTACCCGCCTCAGTGCGTTGACTTTTCTGCAGGTTTTTCTCATATAAAAGTTTACCTGTTCAGCTGTTGCTGTTACTGTTTTTGTTACCAGCCCGTTGCTGGCCGGTTTATGTTGTGGTGTGCTGGTGAGTTAATCTCGCCACTCGTTTGTTCCTTCTCTCAAGTATGTTCATTCTTCTTTGGGCACAGTTTTACCTAGACTGGCTTGGGGAAGGGGAGGGGGGGTAGTGCATAGAGGGGAGGAGCCAGCACACCCAGTTGAAGAAATGTAAAGTGTATCGGCTCCTTTGGACCCCATCTTTAGCCCATTGTACTAAGTGACCCCAGTATCCCTTATGGGCCACGAGCAAAGGATTTACTGGTAGGTAATTAAAATCCTGTTTTTGAGATTTTTGATAATTTGTTAAAAAAAAAAAAAACGTAGAAATCACACGTACATAAGCATCCACAGCCTTTGCTCAGTACTTTGTTGATGCACCTTTGGCAGCAATTACAGCCTTAAGTTTTTTTGAATATGATGCTACAAGCTTGGCACACCTATCTTTAGGCAGTATTGCCCATTCCTCCTTGGACCTCACTCTTGCCCATTCCTCTTTGGACCTCTCTTGCCCATTCCTCTTTTGCACCTCTCAAGCTCTATCAGGTTGAATGGGAAGCGTCTGTGCACAGCCATTTTCAGATCTCTCCAGAGATGTTCAATCAGATTCAAGTCTGGGCTCTGGCTGGGCCACTCAAGGACATTCACAGAGTTGTCCTGAAGCCACTCCTTTCATATCTTGGCTGTGTTCTTAGGGTAGTTGTCCTGCTGAAAGTTGAACCGTCGCCCCAGAGGTCAAGAGCACTCTATAGCAGGTTTTCTTTCATTGATGTCTCTGTACATTGCTGCATTCATCTTTCCCTCTATCCTGACGAACATCGCCACAGCATGGGGGGATGAAAAACATCCCCACAGCATGATGCTGCCACCACCATGCTTCACTGTAGGGATGGTATTGGCCTGGTGATGAGCGGTGCCTGGTTTCCTCCAAACGTGACGCCTGGCATTCACGCCAAAGAGTTCAATTTTTTTCTCATCAGACCAGAGAATTTTGTTTCTCATGGTCTGAATGCTTCAGGTGCATTTTGACAAACTCCAGGTGGACTACCATGTGCTTTTTACGAAGGAGTGGCTTCTGTCTGGCCACTCTACCATACAGGCCTGATTAATGGATTGCTGCAGACCTTCTGGAAGGTTTTCTCTCCACAGAGGAATGCTGATGCTCTGACAGAGTGAACATCTTGTTCTTGGTCACCTCCCTGACTAGTGCCCTTTTCCCCCAATCGCTCAGTTTAGATGGCCAACCAGCTCTAGGAAGAGTCCTGGTGGTTCCGAACTTCTTCCATATACGGATGATGGAGGCCACTGTGCTCTTCAAAGCAGCAGATATTTTTCTGTAAGCGCAACTTGGTATTTGTTCTAGATATTTTTCTGTACCATTCCCCAGATTTGGGCCTCGAGGCAATCCTGTCTCTAAGGTCTACAGACAATTCCTTTGACTTCATGTTTGGTTTGTGCTCAGAATGCACTGTCAAGTGTGGGAACTTATATATAGACAGGTGTGTGCCTTTCCAATTCATGTCCAATCAACTGAATTTACCGCAGGTGGACTCCAAATAATTTATTCAGTTTCGGAATAAGGCTGTAACATAACAATATGTGGAAAAAGTGAAGCACTGTGAATACTTTCCAGATGCACTGTATGTGTGTGTGTATTTATTGTATGTGTAATGCAGATAGTTGTCACTCCACGGGTATAATGAAGCCACAGCCACACAGAGTAGCAGGTGAGGTCGACGTTTCAGGGATTGTTCTCCCTTTTATCAAGACATGCAGCATAATGAAAACAAACAGACATTAAATAGACTCACCCCACATCGTGCAGGAAGCCGCCACGCTGACCTGTGGGTTTTCAGTTAAGTCGTGAAACACTGCATCGGATATCCGGGTAGGCGTGGCCGGCTGTAACACCTCACCGTTACCTAGCAACAATACACACTACATCTCTCAATTTTTTTATAGAAAAGATGACATAGTATTATTCTGTATTCAGCGGACCTAGCATTCTATAACTTCATATGTAAATCAACATCATATCAGGTCTATCTAGGTGGCATCAATTAAATATTCTAGCAGTGTCAACGCATAACCCGCGCAAACACAAGTCAATTTTAGTCCTGGGGCCTCCTACCTAGATAAAGGAGGTTTATCAACAGATAAAGTGAGATAAAATGATACTGCATAAGAAGTTATTGGGGGCATAATCATCAGAGGAAACATTTAAAACTTTTTCTCTGACGTCCTGTGGATGCTGGGACTCTGTAAGGACCATGGGGAATAGCGGCTCCGCAGGAGACTGGGCACAACTATAAAGAAAGCTTTAGGTCTAACTGGTGTGCACTGGCTCCTCCCACTATGACCCTCCTCCAGACTTCAGTTAGAATCTTGTGCCCGGCTGAGCTGGATGCACACTAGGGGCTCTCCTGAGCTCCTAGAAAGAAAGTATATTTAGGTTTTTTATTTTACAGTGAGATCTGCTGGCAACAGACTCACTGCAGCGAAGGACTAAGGGGAGAAGAAGCGAACCTACCTAACAGGTGGTAGTTTGGGCTTCTTAGGCTACTGGACACCATTAGCTCCAGAGGGATCGACCGCAGGACCCGACCTTGGTGTTCGTTCCCGGAGCCGCGCTGCCGTCCCCCTTACAGAGCCAGAAGCAAGAAGAGGTCCGGAAAATCGGCGGCAGAAGACTTCGGTCTTCACCAAGGTAGCGCACAGCACTGCAGCTGTGCGCCATTGCTCCTCATGTACACCTCACACTCCGGTCACTGATGGGTGCAGGGCGCTGGGGGGGGGGGGCGCCCTGAGGGCAATATATGACACCTTGGCTGGCAAATCTACATCATATATAGTCCTAGAGGCTATATAGATGTAAAAATACCCCTGCCAGTATTCCAGAAAAAGCGGGAGAAGTCCGCTTGAAAAAGGGCGGGGCCATCTCCCTCAGCACACTGGCGCCATTTTCTCTTCACAGTGCAGCTGGAAGACAGCTCCCCAGGCTCTCCCCTGTAGTTTTCAGGCTCAAAGGGTTAAAAAGAGAGGGGGGGCACTAAATTTAGGCGCAATATATGTATACAAGCGGCTATTGGGGGGAAAATCACTCAGTTATAGTGTTAATCCCTGCATTATATAGCGCTCTGGTGTGTGCTGGCATACTCTCTCTCTGTCTCCCCAAAGGACTTTGTGGGGTCCTGTCCTCAGTCAGAGCATTCCCTGTGTGTGTGCGGTGTGTCGGTACGGCTGTGTCGACATGTTGGATGAGGAAGGTTACGTGGAGGCGGAGCAGAGGCCGATAAATGGGATGTCGCCCCCTGTGGGGCCGACACCAGAGTGGATGGATAGGTGGAAGGTATTAACCGACAATGTCAACTCCTTACATAAAAGGCTGGATGACATAACAGCTGTGGGACAGCCGGCTTCTCAGCCCGCGCCTGCCCAGGCGTCTCAAAGGCCATCAGGGGCTCAAAAAACGCCCGTTACCTCAGATGGCAGACACAGATGTCGACACGGAGTCTGACTCCAGTGTCGACGAGGTTGAGATATATATACACAATCCACTAGGAACATCCGTTACATGATCTCGGCTATGAAAAATGTGTTACACATTTCTGACATGAACCCAAGTACCACATAAAAGGGGTTTTATTTTTGGGGAGAAAAAGCAGCCAGTGTTTTGTTCCCCCATCAGATGAATGAATGAATTGTGTAAAGAGCGTGGGTTCCCCCGATAAGAAACTGGTAATTTCTTAAAAGTTACTGATGGCGTACCCTTTCCCGCCAGAGGATAGGTCACGTTGGGAGATATCCCCTAGGGTGGATAAGGCGCTTACACGTTTGTCAAAAAAGGTGGCACTGCCGTCTTAGGATACGGCCACTTTGAAGGAGCCTGCTGATAAAAAGCAGGCGGCTATCCTGAAGTCTGTATATACACACTCAGGTTATATACCGAGACCTGCAATTGCCTCCGCATAAATAGTGCTGCTGCAGCGTGGTCTGATACCCTGTCAAATAATATTAATACTAGACAGGGATAATATTTTGCTAACATAGAGCATATTAAAGACGTCGTCTTATATATGAAGGATGCACAGAGGGATATTTGCCGGCTGGCATCCAGAATTAATGCAATGTCCATTCTGCCAGGAGGGTATTAGAAACCCGGCAGTGGACAGGTGATGCTGCCTTTAAAAGGCACATGGAGATTCTGCCTTATAAGGGTGAGGAATTGTTTGGAGAGGGTCTCTGGGACCTCGTATCCACAGCAACAGCTGGGAAGAAAATTTTTTACCTCCGGTTTCCTCACAGCCTAAGAAAGCACCGTATTTTCAGGTACAGTCCTTTCGGCTTCAGAAAAGCAAGCGGGTCAAAGGTACTTCCTTTCTGCAGAGAGGCAAGGGAAGAAGGAAAAAGCTGTACCAGACAGCCAGTTCCCAGGATCAAAAATCTTCCCCCGCTTCCTCTGAGTCCACCGCATGACGCTGGGGCTCCACAGGTGGAGACAGGTGCGGTAGGGGAGCGTCTCGGGAACTTCAGGGACCAGTGGGCTTGCCCACAGGTGGATCCCTAGGTTCTGCAAGTAGTATCACAGGGATACAGACTGGAGTTCGAGGCGACTCCCCCTCGCCGTTACCTCACATCAGCCTTGCCTGCTGCCCTAGGAGAAAGGGAGGTAGTACTGGCGGCAATTCACAAGCTGTACTTCCAGCAGGTGAAATCAAGGTACCCCTCCTTCAACAAGGTTGGGGTTACTATTCCAAAATGTTGTGGTACCGAAACCAGACGGTTCGGTGAGACCCATTCTAAAATTGAAATCCTTGAACACTTATATACGAAGATTCAAGTTCAAAATGGAATCGCTCAGGGCGATTATTGCAAGCCTGGAGAATTTCATGGTATCACTGGACATCAAGGATGCTTACCTGCATGTCCCTATTTACCCTCTTCACCAGGAGTACCTCAAAATTGTGGTACAGGATTGTCATTACCATTTCCAGCCGTTGCCGTTGGTCTGTCCCCGGCACCGAGGTATTTACCAAGGTAATGGCCGAAATAATTATCCCGTACTTGGACGATCTCCTTATAAAGGCGAGGTCCAGGGAGCAGTTGTTCGTCGGTGTAGCACTATCTCGGGAAGTGCTACAACAGCACGGCTGGTTTCTGAATATTCCAAAGTCGCAGCTGGTTCCTACGACGCGTCTGTTCCTGGGTATGGTTCTGGATACAGAACAGGATAAAAAGGGTTTCTCCCGGAGGAGAAGTCCAAGGAGTTGTCGTCTCTAGACAGAGACCTCCTAATACAAATACAGGTGTCGGTGCATCAATGCACGCGAGCCCTGGAAAAGATGGTAGCTTCTTACGAAGAAATTCCATTCGCCAGGTCCCATGCAAGGATCTTCCAGTGGGATCTGTGGGACAAGTGGTCCGGGTCGCATCCTCAGATGCATCGGCAGATAACCCTGTCTCCAAGGGCCAGGGTGTCGCTGTTGTGGTGGCTGCAGAGTGCTCATCTTCTAGGGGGGCGCAGATTCGGCATACAGGACTGGGTCCTGGTGACCACGGATGCCAGCCTTCGAGGCTGGGGGGCAGTCACACAGGGCTATGGAAAAGTCAGGAGACTTCCCTACACATAAATATTCTGGAACTAAGGGCCATTTACAATGCCCTAAGTCAGGCTAGACCCCTGCTTCAACACCGGCCGGTGCTGATCCAGTCAGACAACATCACGGCGGACGCTCATGTAAACCGACAGGGCGGCACAAGAAGCAGGATGGCGATGGCAGAAGCCACAAGGATTCTCCGATGGGCGGAAAATCATGTGTTAGCACTGTCAGCAGTGTTCATTCCCGGAGTGGACAACTGAGAAGCAGACTTTCTCAGAAGACACGACCTCCACCCGGGAGAGTGGGGACTTCATCCAGAAGTCTTCCAAATGATTGTACACCGTTGGGAAAGGCCACAGGTGGACATGATGGCGTCCCGCCTCAACAAAAAGCTACAAAGATATTGCGCCAGGTCAAGGGACCCTCAGGCGATAGCTGTGGACGCTCTGGTAACACCGTGGGTGTACCAGTCGGTGTATGTGTTCCCTTCTCTGCCTCTCTTACCCAGGGTAATGAGAATAATAAGAAGGAGAGGAGTAAGAACTATACTCATTGTTCCGGGTTGGCCAAGAAGAGCTTGGTACCCAGAACTCCAAGAAATGATCTCAGAGGACCCATGTCCTCTGCCGCTCAGACAGGACCTGCTGCAGCAGGGGGCCTGTCTGTTCCAAGACGTACCGCGGCTGCGTTTGACGGCATGGCGGTTGAACGCCGGATCCTGAAAAGGGCATTCCGGAGGAAGTTATCCCTACGCTGTTTAAAGCTAGGAAAGAAGTGAACGCAAACCATTATCACCGCATATGGCGAAAATATGTTGCGTGCTGTGAGGCCAGGAAGGCCCCAAAGGAGGAATTTCAGCTAGGTCGATTTCTGCACTTCCTAAGTCAGAGGTGACTATGGGCCTAAAATTGGGTTCCATTAAGGTCCAGATTTCGGCTCTATCGATTTTCTTCCAAAATAGAACTGGCTTCACTGCCTGAAGTTCAGACTTTTGTTAAGGGAGTGCTGCATAGTCAGCCCCCGTTTGTGCCTCAAGTGGCACCGTGGGATCTCAACGTGGTGTTGGATTTCCTGAAGTCGCATTGGGTTGAGCTACTTAAATCCGTGGAGCTACAATACCTCACGTGGAAAGTGGTCATGCTGGGGACCTTGGCGTCGGCCAGGCGTGTAGCAGAATTGGCGGCTTTGTCATACAAAAGCCCTTATCTGTATATTATATGGATAAGGCGGAATTGAGGACTCGTTCCCAATTCCTTCCAAAGGTGGTATCAGTCTTTCATGGGAACCAACCTATTGTGGTGCCTGCGGCTACTTGGGACTTGGAGGATTCCAAGTTACTGGACGTAGTCAGGGCCCTGAAAAGTATATGTTTCCAGGACGGCTGGAGTCAGGAAAACTGACTCGCTATTTATCCTGTATGCACCCAACAAGCTGGGTGCTCCTGCTTCTGAGCAGACTATTGCTCGCTGGATCTGTGGCACGATTCAACTTGCACATTCTGCGGCTGGACTGCCGCACCCTAAATCTGTAAAAGCCCATTCCACGAGGAAAGTGGGCTCATCTTGGGCGGCTGCCCGAGGGGTCTCGGCTTTACAACTTTGCCGAGCTGTTACTTGGTCGGGTTCAAACATTTTTGCAAGAGTCTGCAAGTTTGGTACCCTGGCTGAGAAGGACCTAGAGTTTGCTCATTCGGTGCTGCAGAGTCATCCGCACTCTCCCGCCCGTTTGGGAGCTTTGGTATAATCCCCATGGTCCTTACGGAGTCCCAGCATCCACTCAGGACGTTAGAGAAAATAAGATTTTACTCACCGGTAAATCTATTTCTCGTAGTCCGTAGTGGATGCTGGGCGCCCGTCCCAAGTGCGGATTGTCTGCAATACTTGTACATAGTTATTGCTTAACTAAAGGGTTTTTGTTGAGCCATCTGTTGAGAGGCTCAGTTGTTATCATACTGTTAACTGGGTATTGTATCACGAGTTATACGGTGTGATTGGTGTGGCTGGTATGAGTCTTACCCGGGATTCAAAATCCTTCCTTATTGTGTCAGCTCTTCCGGGCACAGTATCCTAACTGAAGTCTGGAGGAGGGTCATAGTGGGAGGAGCCAGTGCACACCAGTTAGACCTAAAGCTTTCTTTATAGTTGTGCCCAGTCTCCTGCAGCATCCACTACGGACTACGAGAAATAGATTTACCGGTGAGTAAAATCTTATTTTTTTTAAAGTTCTGCTCAGTCCTAGAGGTAGGACTGTTTGCAGTGTATGAGCCATCTCGCTTCTTTTTGAAGCAAGATTTTGCCAGGCTGTGGTGGTGATCTCAGAAATGCCTGGCTCAAGTTTGGGGATTTTCAATTGTCCCCGATGCTGGAAGTCATCAGGGATGACCATCCCTATCAGCCCTGGGTTTTTTTGTTTCTTTTGAAAACACAGGTTTGGGAACTTTTCCTGGATCCTATATTTTGAGGGAAAACAGGAAAATTTGCGCAAAAACAAGGTAAAATTGAATAGGTCAATGCAAAACATTGTGCAATAATACCCCTTCTTTTTCTTTTTTTTTTCCCCCTGAAAGTTTAGCAGGGAGAATTGAATATCCCCCTAAACCTGTTTCTGTGATTACTGCACGATTAACATTTATCCGTATAATAATGCACTGTAAGTACATGTTCACCTGTTAAATATTTATTTTAAGACTGTGGACGAAAAAGAAAATGAAGTTAAAGCTCAGCAGGAACAAATTTCACAAATTCAGTCAGAGTTATCCAAAGTTCAGAAAGACCTTCAGGACAAGATTGCACAAGAAGAACAGATGCGTCAGCAAATAAATGAAAAGGAGGAAAAAACTAAGAAAACATTGTTTGCAGCTAAGCAGAGGCTTGCCCAACTTACTGGTAAGGTCTTACTCCTTTTGTCTGTACAACACTGACTGAGCATTCTGTAAGCCATGTTACCACAATGGCTGGTCCATAAACTAGAACTTGATTTAGAACACAAAACTTGAGCAGTGATCTCAAATGAGCACACTACTTAATTGCAAACGACTCAAATTTTTATAGCATACTAATTTTCAATATTACATAAATAGTCTCAATACAAGGGTATTTTTTCTTTTAATATTAGTATACATTTTCTGATCTTCTATTAAACACTGCTACCTACATATTACAACCACACTTACAACACTTCTTTAACAATAAGATGTATTTCCATCAATTATTCCAATGGGAATCTTTTTGCAAATTAAGAATCTAGCACTGGCATAAAATGAATGTACTGAGTTGACCAATACAATCATTAGCCACTTAGCCAATTACAACTTAGTGCGGTAAAATGGCTTTTAATTGGTTGAGTGTTGAAGGCTTGGCAGGGTTCATTTTAATTAAAGCTTTCCACGCCTCTGTAATCCTCCATTTTAGTTGAATACACATTGATAACCAATCAGGAAGATTCCCATTTGATTTATGTGGTTGGAAAAAGATTTCTGTTTATATTTGTAAAAAAAATTTCAGGGAGTTTTTTGGTTTTGTTTCTCTAGCATCCATAAGGGATATTGGGGAGACTTAGTACGGTGGGGTATAGACGGGGTCCAAAGGAGCCGGTGCAATTTAAATTTCTTCACTGGGTGTGCTGGCTTTTCCCCTCTATGCCCCTCTCCCACAGACAGTTTAGAAAAAACTGCCCTCAGGAGAGGATGCGCATCTCTGCAGCTCCAGAGAGTTTTCTTCAGTTTTTTTAAAACTTTTCTTATTTTCGGTATGCTGTTTGGGCAACAGCATACCTGCACCGTGGGAGTTAGGGGGGAGGGGGAACGGCCACCTGCCTTGTGAGGTGTCAGAGCCACTTTCCCGCTTCAGGACCACCGTCCTGAGAGGAGGTTTTGTACAGCGGGTCACTGCGCCTTAGCTATCGTAATCGCCGCACACCCCTAACAATAGCCTGAAGGTGACGACAGTGGTGAGTACAAACCGGTGAGTACAAACCGAGGGCCCCATTACAAAGTGCGTCTGACACGCAGGGAGGCATACGGGACCCTCCCGGGGGAAACCTGCTATAGCCCCCTGTGTACACTGGCTAGTGGTGGCTTAAATTAGTACTTAAGTGATGTTTTTAAGCTACAGTAATTGGGAGACATTGCCAGTATAAAAAAACGCTGTCGCTTCGGCGCTATTGGGGGGCAGAGCTATCTCAGACTGGGACCAGCGGTTTTTTGGCGCCTTCCTCTGCTTACAGCAGCAGCAGGCACACACAGCTGCTCCTGACACTCGGAAAATGCTGGAAAACTGGTAAAGCGTATAGCAAAGGGGGAGAGCCGCTATTGTACACAATCTGTGTCCTATAAAGGACAGTAATCATAGGTGTTTCACTGTGATATAACAGCGTACAACCTCATTGGGGCTGGGGTGTGCTGGTCCCCTCTCTCTATCTTCCTCTCACATACAGTAAGGGGCAGGCTTGATAGTTATTTGTCTGTGTATGTCAGTGGTCTCCAACCTTAATTGGGGTGTGAGCTACTTTCGGAAAATAAAACTCCTGAAGGAACTACCCCTCCCTCAATGCGCATGCGTTCCTGTGATAGTGGGTGTGGCCTCACAACTACAAGTAATGCCCCCTGTGTAGTTCAAGATACACAAATAATGCCCCTCAGCAGTGCCAGATACACACAATGCCCCTCAGCAGTGCCAGATATTCAAATAATGCCTCCCAGCAAAGCCAGATACACAAATAATGCCCCCAGCAGTGCCAGATACACACACAATGCCTCTCAGCAGTGCCAGATATTCAAATAATGCCTCCCATCAGTGCCAGATACACAAATAATGCCCCCCAGCAGTGCCAGATATGCCCACACCAGTTCCAGATATAATTCCCCCCGCAGTGCCATTTAAAATGCCCCCCTCCCCCCGCAGCGCCAGATAAAATGCCCCCCTCCCCCCGCAGCGCCAGATAAAATGCTTCCCCGCAGTGTCCTATACAGTGCCCCACAGAGAGCTAACCCTTGCTGGCTGCTTCTACTGCCGCTGGTGCTGCTCCTCCTGTATGACGTACGGAAGGGGAGGAGAGCACAGAGCGCGCCTCTCCTGTGAAGTCCAGAGAGCGGCTGCAGCGGGCATTTAAAATATGGTGCCGGTAAGTGAGCCAATCAGGTGCCGCCACTGCCGGTGCACGAGCTCTGATTGGCTGACTGCCGTCACCATATTAAAAATGAAGGGAGGAGGAGTGCCAGTTACTGCCCAAGCCTGTGCGCTCTGTGAGCTACTGAAAATACTACGGCGAGCTACGGGTTGGAGATCACTGGTGTATGTGATTGTGCTTTACTGTGAACATGGGTAAACACAAACTATGCAGTGTATGCCCCCACCAGATTCTCTCCTTTATCATTTGAGTCTGTATCATGTGAACAATGCAGCCAATCTTCGCAACTCAGTGAGGGGGCTGGGGGAGAGGGCCAAGAGCCTTCCTGGCTAGGTGCACTTAAAATGTGATGTCTGATATGTCATCACAACTCACTGCTAATGCTCAAAAAAACTCAGCTACTACAACAGGCTGTTGCAGACTTAGCTGCCAGGGCAGATGTTACACAGCCCCTTCTCTCTAACTCAGGACCACAAAAGCGTGGTTTACCTTGTCTACTCTCTGATTCAGATGAACAGGAGGATGGGGAGGACTTGGATCCCGTTGGTGGGGATTCCACTTCTGCTCAGGGTATTGAACCCCTAATTCTGGCTATACGGGACGTGCTAAAACTGCAGTCACAGCAGTCGTTTCTTTACACAGAACAAGCCTAATGTCACTTTCCCTGATTCTGCAGAGTTAGATGACCTGTTTAAGTTAGCCTGGAAAATCCAGACAAAAAATACCAAGTGTCAAAAAGATTTTTGCACATTTTCCCATTTGCTCCTGAAGGTAGGAAATTCTGAGAAGAACCCCCGAGGCTTGACGTATTAGTCTCTTGACTGTCTGAAAAGGCGGTGCTGCCTGTCCCGGGCTCCTTTACAATAAAGGACCCTGGGGACAGAAAAATAGACTACACTAAAGTCTATCTACACAGCAGCAAGTGTATTGCAAAGGCCAGTCATAGCGGGTTGCTCGATGACCCATGCCATTCACACGTGGGCTTCTTAAATTCAGGAGGGCCTCCATTCACTATGGTGACTCTCTCCTGAAGCACATTCAGGACACTGCATGCATCCTGTGTGACTCGCTCAAGGAGATGGGCAATATTAATGCTAGGACCTCTGCCATGGCAGTGTCGGCGCGCAGGGCTTTGTGGTTGCGTCAATGGATAGCAGATGCAAAGTGCAAGCTCAATGTGGAATGTCTCCCCTTTTCTGGGGAATGGCTCTTGGGTTGAGTTGGATACATGGATTTCTAAGGATACTGCGGAGAAATCTACGTTTCTCCCCTCATGGGCCCTGCCGGCTAGGCGTTCCTACCCGGGGGGCCTGTCTGTTCAGTCCTTTCGGTCTAACAGATTTTGATCTAGGGTTAGAGGTGCCTCCAATGTGGCTAGAGGCACCAGAGGTAAGACAAGACCTGCGAACACCGGTTCTCAAGAACAGAGCACCAGTCCTGCTTCCACGAAGTCCTCAGCATGACGGTGCCCACCCACCCCGAGGGGTTCTCGAGGTGGGAGCTCGACTGCGTCACTTCAGCCGTGTCTGGGAGGGTTCCTTCCAGGATGCCTGTGTCACGGACCTTATTTCTCAGGGCTACACGCTGGAGTTCAATGGTGCTCCTCACCAACGATTTTTCATATCAAGCTTACCAGCTTTGGAGGATATGCAAGTTACGTTGCAACAGGCCATCCAAAAGTTGGTCCACTCCCACGTCATTGTTCCAGTACCAATACAACAACATAGAAAGGGTTATTACTCCAACCTGTTTGTGGTACCGCAGCCAGACGGTTCGGTATGGCCTATTTTGAATCTAAATTCCTTAAACCCTTATCTAAAGGTTTTCAAGTTGAAGATGGAATCCTTAAGAGCAGTGATTGTGGGCCTGGAAGAACAGGAATTCATGGTTTCCCTGGATATCAAGGACGCCTACCTTCATATTCTGATTTGGCCACCTCATCAGGCTTATCTGAGGTTTGCCGTGCTGGACGATCACTACCAATTCCAGGCACTACCCTTCGGCCTGTCCACAGCTCCGAGGGGGTTTCACAAAGGTAAGATGTTCCCTCTCTGGGTGCAGGGGGTCAATGTTGTCCCTTACCTGGACAATCTGCTGATAAAAGCAAGATCCAGGTAGCTTTTATTGCTCCATATCGACCGCAGTATCCAACTTCTGTCACACCATGGGTGGATCCTCAATTTACAGATGTCCGACCTGAAGCCAACTCTGCAGCTCCGGTTCCTGGATACTGTGGCCCAGAAGGCGTTCCTCCCGGAGGACAAGGCAAGAATACTTCAGGAAATGGTCCGCATGGTGCTCCAACCTGCATAAGATTGTTGGGGAAGATCGTTGCCTCATACGAGGCGGTCCAGTATGGGAGGTTACATGGCAGAACATTTCAATTGGATCTCCTGAGCAAGTGGTCCGAATCGCATCTACAGATGCACCGGATGATAAGACTGCCACCTCAGGCCAGGATTTCACTCCTGTGGTGGCTGCAGTCTTCCAATCTCCTGGAAGGCCAGAGTTTCGGGTTTCAGGATTGGATCCTCCTCATGACAGGTGCGAGTCTGAGAGGATGGGGAGCTGTCACCCAAGGGGCTCAGTTTCAGGGCAGGTGGTCAGCCCACGAAGCCCTCCTTCCAATCAACATTCTGGAATTTTGGGCGATCTACAATGCTCTGCTTCATTCCTCTCCTCTACTCAATGATCACGCGATCCCAATACAGTCGGACAACGCCACAGCAGTGGCGTAAATCAATCTGCAGGGAGGGACAAAAAGCAGGGCCTGCATGTGAGAGGTGTCAGATACTCCTCTGGGCAACAGACTTTCTGAGTCATCACGTTCTCCACCCGGGGGAGTGGGGGCTCCACCATCAGGTGTTTCAGCAGATCATCGACCGGTGGGGCTGCCCACAAATAGACATGATGGCTTCTCGACTCTACAAGAAGCTTCATTGGTATTGCTCCCTAACCAGGGACCCTCATGCGAGGGCAGTGGTTGCACGGACGTCGCCTTGGCCTTACCGGATGGTCTACCAGTTTCCTCCGATTCAGTTGCTCCCAAGGGAGCTCAGGCGAATCAGAAATCAAGGAGTCCAGGCAATTTTGATTTGCTCCGGATTGGCCTTGGAGGGTGTGGTACGCGGATCTTCTGTACATGTCCGTCGAAGACCCTTGACCTCTACCACTAAGAAGAGATCTTCTTCAACAAGGACTGTTCGTCTACCCGGACTTACGGCGACTTCGTTTGACGGCTTGGAGGTTGAGCGGAACATCCTAGCTCACAAGGGCCTTTCCAACAAGGTTATTGCTACCATGGTTCAGGCCAGAAACCTGTGACGACAAAACACTATCATATCTGGAGAAGATATGCCTCTTTGTGCAAGGAACGCACGTATCCGCCTGCGGAGTTCCACTTGGGACGTTTCCTGCAGGCTGGCGTGGATAAGGGCTTACGTCTAGATTTTATTAAGGTCCAGATTTCAGCTCTCCCAACTTCCTTCCAGAGGAAATTGGCAGTGTTGCCAGAAGTTCAGACCTTCTTGCAACGGGTATTTCACATACAACCTCCCTTTGTGCCGCCCACGACACCCTGGGATTTGAATGTAGTGTTAGAATTTCTACAGTCCTCCTGGTTTGAACCTCTGATGACGGTAGAAGATAAGTACCCCACGTGGAAGACGGTGATGTTATTGGCCCTGGCTTCTGCTAGGCGTGTTTCAGAATTGGGGGCCCTATAATTTAAAAGTCCCCACTTGTTCTTTTTACGAGGACAGAGCGGAGCTCAGGACTAGACAGCAGTTCCTGCCAAAGGTCGTCTCTGCGTTCCACTTGAATCAACCTATTGTGGTTCTGGCACTTCTGCTCCTCCGGAGGCATTGGATGCTGTGCGAGCCTCGAAGATCTATGTCAAGAGAACATGCCGCATCAGAAAGACTGATTCCTTGTTCGTGCTCTATGATGTGCAGAAAAAGGGTTGCCCTGCTTCAAAGTGGTCCATTGCTCGTTGACTTAGGCTGACTATCCAACAGGCCTATGGTGGTCATTCCGAGTTGTTCGCTAGCTGCATTCATTCGCTGTGCAGCGATGAGGCATAGAAACGGCACTTCTGCGCATGCGGCGCAATGTACTATTACAACGGACAATGTAGCGAAGCAAACACAGGATGTAGCGAAGCTTTTCAGTCGCACTGCTGGCCGCAGAGTGACATGAAGTGGGCGTTTCTGGGTGTCAACTGACCGTTTTCAGGGAGTGTTCGAAAAAACGTAGGCGTGCCAGCAAAAACGCAGACGTGACTGGGAGAACGCAGGGCGTGTTTGTGACGTCAAAACAGCACCTGAACAGTCTGAAGTGATCGCAAGCGCTGAGTAGGTTTTGAGCTACTCTAAAACTGCACAAAAAAACTTTGTAACTGATCTGCGATCCTTTTGTTCGCACTTCTGCAAAGCTAAAATACACTCCCAGTGGGAGTCGGCATAGCGTTTGCACGGCTGCTAAAAATTGCTAGCGAGCGAACAACTCTGAATGACCACCTATGTGTCGGCAGCCTTGCCTGTTCCTAAGTCTCTAAAGGCCCACTCTACAAGATCGGTGGGCTGTTCCTGGGCGGCTGCCCGTGGAATGTCGGCCTTGCAATTATTCCGAGCTGCTACCTGTTTGGAGAAGAACACTTTTGTGAAGGTCTACAAGTTTGATACCCTGGCCAAAGAGGGTACCCAGATTGGGCAGGCGGTGCTTCAGCAGTTTCCGCACGTTGCCACCCGTTCTGGAAGCTTTGTGACATCCCCATCGTACTAAGTATCCCCAATATCTCTTATGGATGCTAGAGAAAATAGGATTTTAATTACCTACCATATTCCACACAATACGGCGTGAAGGCTTTTTTACGGTAAGGACGATACGTGTTTGGAATTCCCTGCCTGAGGGAGTTGTAATGGCCAACTCAGTCAACACCTTTAAGAATGGGTTAGATAAATTCCTAATGGATAAGGATATCCAGGGTTACGGGGCATAGTCATGCACTATGGTTATTATAAAAAAGAGGGGTTAATCGGAACGGCAGTCAGCAACTTCAGTCAAAATTTTATACAAAATAATCGTGCATAGGAGACCACAAATAGGTTGAACCCGATGGACAATTGTCTTTTTTCAACCTTAGATACTATGCTACTATGTTACTAAATCCTTTTCTTTTTCATCCACTAGGGGTCACTGGAGTACTCTTGGGATCTGGACGGCTTAGCAGAAACAAAGGCACTGAATATTTAAATTTAGAACTCTCCACCCCTCCATATCCCAGAGTACCTCAGTGTACGACCTCAGTGTTTTTTCTGTGCTCAAAGCACTAACATCGGCTTGTGGGAGTTCCCACACTTTGTGGAAGATTTTATTAATTTTCCTTTTTCCTTTTTTCAATAGCACATCCCTTCCCAGTTTCAGGAAAAACATGGGTCCGGGATAGTGCCGCTGCACGGGCAGCGCATGGCGTGTCGGTCCTCACAAAGAGCACCCTCACAGCCACAGGCAGCCCACTGCTCCTGCAACAGCTGGACGGAGCTTACACATAGAAGCCCGTCGCAGCCATGACTGGAGAGCTGGATCGCAGCCATGACTGGAGAGCTGGACGGAGCTTACACATAGAAGCCCCGTCGCAGCCATGATCGGAAGATACAGAGCAAGGTAGGCTGGGGAACGGGGCGGTCAGCGCAGGCTGCCGCCCCGCTATGTGGGTCAGTTTTGTTATGCCGCTCCCGCCGCTCATACATCCGCCCGCCACAGCGCCCAGCCGCTACGTCTGGCAGCCCCAGCCGCTCCATACGGCAGCCGCTCCGTCCGGCCGTCCCAGCCGCTACGTCCGGCCGTCAGTTGCCAGCGCTAAGAGGGTGACAACCGGGCCGCCGCTCCGTCCGGCCGCCCAGCACCATCCACCCGCAGACGCTCCGTCAGTTGCCAGCGCTAAGAGGGTGACAACCGGCCCGCCGCTCCGTCCGGCCGCCCAGCACCGTCCACCCGCAGACGCTCCGTCAGTTGCCAGCACTAAGAGGCAACCGGGCCGCTCCTGGCGACCTCCGCTGCTCTGCAAGAAGGCCTCCCTGCAAGGCTTCCCGCTGAGACACAGCGTTACAGGGAGTACGGGGGGAAGGGGGGCGGTGGAATCTGGCGGATTACAGCGGCAAGGGTATGTAAAATACCTATATGAACAGCAGCCACAGTTTATGTATATGGAGCTATATATATGTGACATGTATTCACTGTATAATAGGCTATTGAGCCTATATTAATGATGGTGATTATCACTGTAAATAGGCTATTGAGCTTATATTAACAATGGAGGCATGTATTGTAACCTGTCCTGTGAGTTTCACTGTATAATAGGCTATTGAGCCTATATTAATGTCTGTGATTATCACTGTATAATAGGCTATTGAGCCTATATATATTTATTCATAGAGCATGTGTTGTACCCTGCCTGTGATTATCACTGTATAATAGGCTTTATTAACACTGAAACAATTGTAACTTGTTCTGTGATTATCAGGGTCAGCATGGCAAAGGGGCCATTTTAACCATGCTTCCTGTTGTTTTCCAGTTTGTAATTCCGGAACATTCCTGCCCTACATCTCTAAGCCACCAGAGGCGCAGGGGTGTTAGTGGGAATTTTGGTTCGGGTTTCACATAGGCTGCCCATGTGAACTGCTTTTCAGCCATAAATAGATATATATGACACACCTTCAGATAATAACTTTACTAAGTCGTGCAAGTGTCTGTCCGTTGCCTATTGTGTTGTCTGTCTGCATAGGGAGTAAGGCTCCAGCGCAGACTAAAAATACTTTTAAACAATGTCTAGACATAAATCTACCACATGTTCACTATGTTTTGTAGGTTCAGGATCCCAGATCCTATGTTAAGCATTGGCAATTCAAATTAAACTCCGCTCGACAGGAGCGGTAACATCGGAGTCTCGGAAGTTACTCCGCCAGCTCTAACGAAAGACAGTCTTTCCAAAGGTCCAATTTCCCTTTGGGTACCAGGGTGTTTATTTAACTGGTCTTATAATTTAATGCAGTCGGACGATTCTATGTCAAATCTCACAGCGATAACTACGAGTGAGAAGGGTACATTAGACCAGCACTCAGATAGTGCGGGATTTTGACAACCATGCATTGCTAATAACCAGTGAGTCAATGTCTCAATTTTTACAGAGACTAAGTAGACTCTAACAACTATTTAACCGTTTCCACATCTAAATGGGACAATCCGCCATTGGTGAATTCGTCTGTGTCAAACATTATAAAGACCCAAGATACATTTGGGTCACTAGACTCTATGTATGGAAACAATGACGATCACTGTTAATGAGAAGCTGCAGAGTATATCTGTAAAGCTTCTGCTAACGCCTGTTACCTCGATTCTCACTTTTCATCGTCGCTAGTTTCAGCACGACAAGGCCAGAAGTTGTTTGGTCCTAAATTTGATATTCAGGCCATTGCCGCCTCCAGTATCAAAACGGAAATACTTTGGTCCGGCGTTTAATCCCTTTAGACTTCAGTCTTTTCAAGGCTGTGGTACAAAAACAGTCACGCCTTGTAACGACAGGACGCTCAAGTCAACAAGCCAGTGGCTTGACGGCCTCTTAGGCCATCTCCATTTCTCTGACGTCCTAGTGGATGCTGGGACTCCGTCAGGACCATGGGGATTAGCGGCTCCGCAGGAGACAGGGCACAAAAATAAAAGCTTTAGGACTAGGTGGTGTGCACTGGCTCCTCCCCCTATGACCCTCCTCCAAGCCTCAGTTAGGTTTTTGTGCCCGTCCGAGCAGGGTGCAATCTAGGTGGCTCTCCTAAAGAGCTGCTTAGAAAAAGTTATTAGGTTTTTTATTTTCAGTGAGTCCTGCTGGCAACAGGCTCACTGCAACGAGGGACTTAGGGGAGAAGAAGTGAACTCACCTGCGTGCAGGATGGATTGGCTTCTTAGGCTACTGGACACCATTAGCTCCAGAGGGATCGAACACAGGCCCAGCCATGGAGTCCGGTCCCGGAGCTGCGCCGCCGACCCCCTTGCAGATGCCGAAAAGTGAAGAGGTCCAGAAACCGGCGGCAGAAGACTTTTCAGTCTTCATGAGGTAGCGCACAGCACTGCAGCTGTGCGCCATTGTTGTCAGCACACTTCACACCAGCGGTCACTGAGGGTGCAGGGCGCTGGGGGGGGCGCCCTGGGCAGCAATGATAATACCTTGTTCTGGCTAAAAATACATCACATATAGCCCCTGGGGCTATATGGATGTATTTAACCCCTGCCAGGTCTCACAAACACCGGGAGAAGAGCCCGCCGAAATAGGGGGCGGGGCCTATCTCCTCAGCACACAGCACCATTTTCCTGCACAGCTCCGCTGCGAGGAAGGCTCCCAGGACTCTCCCCTGCACTGCACTACAGAAACAGGGTAAAAAAACAGAGAGGGGGGGCACTTTTTTGGCGATATTGATATATTAAGCTGCTATAAAGGAAACAACACTTCTGTAGGGTTGTTCCTATATATTTATAGCGCTTGGGTGTGTGCTGGCAAACTCTCCCTCTGTCTCCCCAAAGGGCTAGTGGGGTCCTGTCTTCGATAAGAGCATTCCCTGTGTGTCTGCTGTGTGTCGGTACGTGTGTGTCGACATGTATGAGGACGATGTTGGTGTGGAGGCGGAGCAATTGCCGGTAATGGTGATTTCACCCCCTAGGGAGTCGACACCGGAATGGATGGCTTTGTTTATGGAATTACGTGATAATGTCAGCACGTTACAAAAATCAGTTGACGACATGAGACGGCCGGCAAACCAGTTAGTACCTGTCCAGGCGTCTCAGACACCGTCAGGGGCTGTAAAACGCCCTTTACCTCAGTCGGTCGACACAGACCCAGACACGGACACCGAATCTAGTGTCGACGGTGAAGAAACAAACGTATTTTCCAGTAGGGCCACACGTTATATGATCACGGCAATGAAGGAGGCTTTGCATATCTCTGATACTGCAAGTACCACAAAAAGGGGTATTATGTGGGGTCTGAAAAAACTACCTGTAGTTTTTCCTGAATCAGAGGAATTGAATGAAGTGTGTGATGAAGCGTGGGTTAACCCCGATAGAAAACTGCTAATTTCAAAGAAGTTATTGGCATTATATCCTTTCCCACCAGAGGTTAGGGCGCGCTGGGAAACACCCCCTAGGGTGGATAAGGCACTCACACGCTTATCAAAACAAGTGGCGTTACCGTCTCCTGAAACGGCCGCCCTCAAGGATCCAGCTGATAGGAGGCTGGAAACTACCCTGAAAAGTATATACACTCATACTGGTGTTATACTGCGACCAGCCATCGCCTCTGCATGGATGTGCAGTGCTGGGGTGGTTTGGTCGGATTCCCTGACTGAAAATATTGAGACCCTGGATAGGGACAGTATTTTATTGACTATAGAGCAATTAAAGGATGCTTTTCTTTATATGCGAGATGCTCAGAGGGATATTTGCACTCTGGCATCGAGAGTAAGTGCGATGTCCATATCTGCCAGAAGAAGTTTATGGACGCGACAGTGGTCAGGTGATGCGGATTCCAAACGGCATATGGAAGTATTGCCGTATAAAGGGGAGGAATTATTTGGGGTCGGTCTATCTGATTTGGTGGCCACGGCAACAGCCGGGAAATCCACCTTTTTACCTCAGGTCCCCTCCCAACAGAAAAAGACACCGTCTTTTCAGCCGCAGTCCTTTCGTTCCTATAAGAACAAGCGGGCAAAAGGACAGTCATATCTGCCCCGAGGCAAAGGAAAGGGTAAGAGAGTGCACCAAGCAGCTCCCTCCCAGGAGCAGAAGCCCTCCCCGGCTTCTGCAAAGCCCTCAGCATGACGTTGGGGCTTTACAAGCGGACTCAGGGGCGGTGGGGGGTCGACTCAAGAATTTCAGCGCACAGTGGGCTCACTCACAGGTGGACCCCTGGGTCCTGCAGGTAGTATCTCAGGGTTACAGGTTGGAATTCGAGAAGTCTCCCCCTCGCCGGTTCCTAAAGTCTGCTCTGCCAACGTCTCCCTCAGACAGGGCGACGGTATTGGAAGCCATTCACAAGCTGTATTCTCAGCAGGTGATAGTCCAGGTACCCCTCCTACAACAGGGAAAGGGGTATTATTCCACACTATTTGTGGTACCGAAGCCGGACGGCTCGGTAAGACCTATTCTAAATCTGAAATCTTTGAACCTGTACATACAAAAGTTCAAGTTCAAGATGGAGTCACTCAGAGCAGTGATAGCGAATCTGGAAGAAGGGGACTTTATGGTGTCCCTGGACATCAAGGATGCTTACCTGCATGTCCCAATTTGCTCTTCACATCAAGGGTACCTCAGGTTCGTGGTGCAAAACTGTCATTATCAGTTTCAGACGCTGCCGTTTGGATTGTCCACGGCACCTCGGGTCTTTACCAAGGTAATGGCCGAAATGATGTTTCTTCTGCGAAGAAAAGGCGTATTAATTATCCCTTACTTGGACGATCTCCTGATAAGGGCAAGGTCCAGAGAACAGCTGGGGGACGTAGTAGCACTAACCCAAGTAGTGCTGCAACAGCACGGGTGGATTCTGAATTTTCCAAAATCTCAATTGACCCCGACGACACGTCTGCTGTTCCTGGGAATGATTCTGGACACGGTTCAGAAAAAGGTGTTTCTTCCGGAGGAGAAAGCCAGGGAGTTATCCGAACTTGTCAGGAACCTCCTAAAACCAGGAAAAGTGTCTGGGCATCAATGCACAAGAGTCCTGGGAAAAATGGTGGCTTCTTACGAAGCGATTCCATTCGGCAGATTCCACGCACGAACTTTTCAGTGGGATCTGCTGGACAAATGGTCCGGATCGCATCTGCAGATGCATCAGCGGATAACTTTGTCTCCACGGACAAGGGTGTCTCTTCTGTGGTGGTTGCAGAGTGCTCATCTGTTAGAGGGCCGCAGATTCGGCATACAGGACTGGGTCCTGGTGACCACGGATGCCAGTCTGAGAGGCTGGGGAGCGGTCACACAGGGAAGAAACTTCCAGGGAGTGTGGTCAAGCCTGGAGATGTCTCTTCACATAAATATACTGGAGCCTAAGAGCGATTTACAATGCTCTAAGCCTGGCAAAACCCCTGCTTCAGGGTCAGCCGGTGTTGATCCAGTCGGACAACATCACGGCAGTCGCCCACGTAAACAGACAGGGCGGCACAAGAAGCAGGAGGGCAATGGCAGAAGCTGCAAGGATTCTTCGCTGGGCGGAAGATCATGTGATAGCACTGTCAGCAGTGTTCATTCCGGGAGTGGACAACTGGGAAGCGGACTTCCTCAGCAGACACGATCTACACCCGGGAGAGTGGGGACTTCATCCAGAAGTCTTCCACATGATTGTGAACCGTTGGGAAAAACCAAAGGTGGATATGATGGCGTCCCGCCTCAACAAAAAACTGGACAGGTATTGCGCCAGGTCAAGAGACCCTCAGGCAATAGCTGTGGACGCTCTGGTAACACCGTGGGTGTTCCAGTCAGTGTATGTGTTTCCTCCTCTGCCTCTCATACCAAAAGTACTGAGCATTATACGGCAAAGGGGAGTAAGAACGATACTCGTGGCTCCGGATTGGCCAAGAAGAACTTGGTACCCGGAACTTCAGGAGATGCTCACAGGAAGATCCGTGGCCTCTACCTCTAAGACGGGACCTGCTTCAGCAGGGACCGTGTCTATTCCAAGACTTACCGCGGCTGCGTTTGACGGCATGGCGGTTGAACGCCGAATTCTAAGGGAAAAAGGCATTCCGGAAGAGGTCATCCCTACCCTGGTAAAAGCCAGGAAGGAGGTGACTGCACAACATTATCACCGCATTTGGAGAAAATATGTTGAGTGGTGTGAGGCCAGGAAGGCCCCGACGGAGGAATTTCAACTGGGTCGATTCCTACATTTCCTGCAAACAGGATTGTCTATGGGCCTCAAATTAGGGTCCATTAAGGTTCAAATTTCGGCCCTGTCGATTTTCTTCCAGAAAGAATTTGTTTCAGTTTCTGAAGTCCAGACTTTTGTAAAAGGAGTACTACATATACAGCCCCCGGTTGTGCCCCCAGTGGCTCCGTGGGATCTTAATGTAGTTTTGGATTTTCTCAAATCCCATTGGTTTGAGCCACTCAAATCGGTGGATTTGAAATATCTTACATGGAAAGTAACCATGCTACTGGCCCTGGCTTCAGCCAGGAGAGTGTCAGAATTGGCGGCTTTATCGTATAAAAGCCCATATCTGATTTTCCATTCGGACAGGGCAGAACTGCGGACGCGTCCTCAGTTTCTGCCTAAGGTGGTTTCAGCGTTTCACCTGAACCAGCCTATTGTGGTGCCTGCGGCTACTAGCGATTTGGAGGTTTCCAAGTTGCTGGACTTTGTCAGGGCATTGAAAATATATATTTCAAGGACGGCTGGAGTCAGAAAATCTGACTCGCTGTTTATACTGTATGCACCCAAAAAGCTGGGTGCTCCTGCTTCTAAGCAGACGATTGCTCGTTGGATTTGTAGCACAATTCAACTTGCACATTCTGTGGCAGGCCTGCCACAGCCTAAATCTATCAAGGCCCATTCCACAAGGAAGGTGGGCTCATCTTGGGCGGCTGCCCGAGGGGTCTCGGCATTACAACTCTGCCGAGCAGCTACGTGGTCGGGGGAGAACACGTTTGTAAAATTCTACAAATTTGATACCCTGGCTAAAGAGGACCTGGAGTTCTCTCATTCGGTGCTGCAGAGTCATCCGCACTCTCCCGCCCGTTTGGGAGCTTTGGTATAATCCCCATGGTCCTGACGGAGTCCCAGCATCCACTAGGACGTCAGAGAAAATAAGATTTTACTTACCGATAAATCTATTTCTCGTAGTCCGTAGTGGATGCTGGGCGCCCATCCCAAGTGCGGATTGTCTGCAATACTTGTACATAGTTATTGTTACAAAAAAAATCGGGTTGTTATTGTTGTGAGCCGTCTGTTCAGAGGCTCCTACGTTTGTCATACTGTTAACTGGGTTCAGATCACAAGTTGTACGGTGTGATTGGTGTGGCTGGTATGAGTCTTACCCGGGATTCAAAATCCTTCCTTATTGTGTACGCTCGTCCGGGCACAGTATCCTAACTGAGGCTTGGAGGAGGGTCATAGGGGGAGGAGCCAGTGCACACCACCTAGTCCTAAAGCTTTTATTTTTGTGCCCTGTCTCCTGCGGAGCCGCTAATCCCCATGGTCCTGACTGAGTCCCAGCATCCACTACGGACTACGAGAAATAGATTTATCGGTAAGTAAAATCTTATTTTTCCAATTGTGGAAGCGCGTCTTTACACGTTACATTGGCCGGGTTTCCAGACATCAACTCATGGATGTATCCGCTATTTACAGATTAAAAGACAAGACTGCCTCTGTCGGACGAAATTAGGCGTTTTGGCAGGTTGCCATTCAGTCTCTGCTGGTTTCAGCTGTTTTTATTTCCAGGCCTGGTACACCAACAGAGTCAGGGTTACTTATTCCCCTCTGTTTGGGGTAACGAAGCCGGAGGGCTCCGTCGCAGTCTCAATCAGCAAGTCACTTACTGCAGTTTGAAAATGGATTTTCTGCGGTTAGTATTTGCATATTGGGAGCCACAAAATTGCATAATTGCGCTTGATCTTCACAATGCGTATTTACCCATTCCAGTTTGGTCACCGCATCACAGGTTCTAGCGTTTTGCAATACGCCACAACCATTAACCATTTCAGGTTCTACCGTTTGGCCTCTTGTCAACGCCTCGGGTATTCACCAAAGTGATGTTGGTGATGATAGCTCATCTCAGAGCCCTGGCAGTGACCATCGTTCCATACTTAGACGATCTGCTCATAAGAACTCTGTCTCAACAGAGGTTCCTCTTACTTGCGCTACTAACGTACACCACGGTGGCAGGCTCAAGTTCAAAAACAATCGCATCTAATTCCGTCTGAACGACTTCAATTCCTAGGTATGATTATAAATACGGTAAATCAAAGAGATTTACCTACTACACCAGAAAGAACACATTATACCATCTAGTACAATTAGTGCAAAAGCCACGCACACTAGCGGTACATTGGTGTATTCGCCTATTGGGAACAATGATGTGTTTTCGAAGCGCTTTAGTTTGCCGGGTTTCACTCGCGTTTCCCACAGGGCGGCGAGGGTGTCTATACTCTGGACGACAGTCTCAGAGGTTGAGGAGTTGTAGTTAAAAAACAGGGGTTCTAAAACGGATCACGACAGATTGCTGTCTATAAATGTCCGCGAACTCCGTGCAATTTACAATGCACTACATGCTTCGTTTTCAGTCTGTCCAAGTGCAGTCAGACAACGCAACGGGAGTTGCATATACAACAACCAGAGAGGATAGCTCGAATCCTCAATTGGCCAGAACACCATAAGGTGATGTTGTCGATCATTCCGGGAGTGGACATCGGTTAGACAGATGATCTCACCCGTCGGGATTTTCATCCAGAAAACTGGGCATGAAATCCAGAGGTGTTTCACATGTGGATCCACAGGTGGGGTTACCCTCAGGTGTACATGATGGCATCTCGCCACAATTACAAACGCTCAGTATGTGTACAGAACGACAGATCACAAGGGCAGTGGCGGTGGAGGCTCTCACATTCGCGTGGTCGTACAGCCTCGTGTATCTGGCTCCACCGTTTTCCACTGCTCTCTCCGTTGCTAAAACGGATCATAAGACAGTTCGTCACAGTCATACTAGTGATATCTCATGGGTTTCGGAGAGCTTGCTTCTCGAATCTCCAAGGAATACTCGCACACGATCTTTGCCCGCTCATAATACGTCCAACCTGTTACAACAGGGACCGTTCATTTACCCCTATTTACCTATGTACCGTGGCTGCGGTTGACGGGGTGGTGGTTCAGACCGCCCTCTTAAGAAAAGACATAGGGCATTACAGTATCGGTTATACCAACCATGTTACGAGCTAGGAAGCCGCTTACGGCAGCTCATTATTACAAAATTTGGTGTGTCTATATAGGTGGGTGTGAAGCTCGGAAGTTTCCGACATCATCTTTCAAGTTACCCGTATTCTGGTATTTTACAGACGGGGTGGGATGGAGAACTGCGTTTATCTACACTAAGGGTGCAGGTATCTGCATGGTCAATTTATTTTCAAAGACGTTTGACTCTATTGCGTCAGTACACACCTTTCTACAAGGTGTCATCAGAGTGCAGCCTCCATTTATCCCACCTACAGGGCCATGCGACTTGAAGCTGGGTTCAGTTGTCTTACAGTTTTCATATTTTGAACCCTTACAACAAATGGGGATTAAGTTTCTCACTTGGAAAACGTTTTTTCTTCTAGCCTTAGCTTCGGCAAGGGTTTTGTTTTCACATTTGGGTGCCTTGTATTCCAAGCCACCGTATTTGGGTTTCCTCATGACAGAGCGGAACTTCGGACGAATGCCGATGTCTTATTTTTCACATCAATAAACCAATAGTATTTCCTGTGTTGACAGCACATTCTATAATTCTGAATGTGGTACGCGCATTACGCGTTTATATGCCCCGAACGTCTACAGTTCGTAATACGGATACGTTGTTTGTTCTCTATGATGCTGCCAACTGGGGTTAGCCAGTTTCTCAGCAGACATTATCCAGTTGGATAAAACTGACTACAAGTCAGGCTTACCTTAAGGCTAAGTTACAGTCGCCTAGGTCAGTAATAGCTCATCCCACAGGTTCTGTGGGAATGTCATGACCAGCTGGTCGTGGAGCTTCTACGACGCGGCTACATAGTCTTCAGTGCACACGTTTGTGCGCGTTTACACGTTTTGAAACGTTTGCGGCATCAGCATCTAGCTTTGGCCGCCTACTGTTACAGGTGTCAAACAGCTCTCCCGCCCACGAGGGAAGCTTTGGTACGTCCCAAGAGTACTCCAGTGACCCCTAGTGGATGAAAAAGAAAATAGGATTTTGGTACTTACCAGGTAAATCCTTTTCTTTGAATCCATAGGGGGCACTGGACGCCCACCCAGAGCAGTTTTACCTGGGTTGTATTAAGCTCAGAGGAGCTTATGGTAACACATTTTCACCGATTGGTTCAAGTTATAAAGGTCTATCGGTTATGGTGTCAACTGTTTAGTTGACAGTAACGTTATGTGTCAACTTTGTTGTTGTCCGTTATGTTATAGGAATTCTCCATTGTCAACCTCTCTATAGTTCCTGTTCGCTCAGTAAAAAACACTGAGGTCGTACACTGAGGTACTCTGGGATATGGAGGGGTGGAGAGTTCTAAATTTAAATATTCCGTACCTTTGTTTCTGCTAAGCCGTCCATATCCCAAGAGTACTCCAGTGCCCCCTATGGATTCAAAGAAAAGGATTTACCTGGTAAGTACCAAAATCCTATTTTCTCGTAGTCCATAAGGGATATTGGGCGCCCGCCTCAGTGCGTTGATTTTTCTGCAGGTTCTCTTTTCTATAGTTACCTGTTCACCTGTTGCTGTTTGGTTACCAGCCGTTGCTGGTTGTTTTATGTTAGTGGTGTGCTGGTGTATAAATCTCACCACTCATTATGTTCCTTCTCTCATGTATGCCCTTTCTCCTTCAGGCACTGTTTTACCTATAACTACTTGTGGGAGGGTGCATAGAGGGGAGGAGCCAGCACACCCAGTGAAGAAATGTAAAGTGCACTGAATCCTTTGGACCCCATTGTGCTAAGTCTCCCCCAATATCCCTTATGAACTACGAGAAAATGATTTACCTTTAGGTAGTTAAAATCATATTTTATTTTTTTTAATCTAGAAGTGAAATTGGTTTCTTGTCACAATTTAAATAGATCTAAAGGAATATAGATTATGTAGTTGAATATAGCCCCTACATCCTTTTCTTTTTAACCGTAATAATTGTGCACCTTTTTAACTTGCTCATACATGCTCTGTATTGTCTACTATACATTATTATGGTGAATAATGTATTAATTTCATTAATAAAAATAAAGTCGAGATTCGTTTGAGTTGGTATGATAAATAAAATAACCCTGATCATGTGTTTCTTTAAAAAGCTTTAAAGGAACAACTAACAAATGATAATGAAGACTTGAAGCAGAGGAATTCTACTCTTGATCAACAGAGGGAAGAACTGGAAGTTCGCATGAGTGCTTTGAAATCGCAATATGAAGGACGTATTTGTCGCTTGGAGAGAGAGTTGCGTGAGCAACAAGAGCGTCACCATGAGCAAAGGGATGAGACTCAGGAGGCTTCAAAGGTAAAGCATCAGAGTAATCTTTTGATGGAACTTGTTTATATTAAACTAGCTTTAGTAAGTTCTGAATTCCTTGCAGGCACCTGAGCAGAGACAGATCACTGTTAAACCAACTGCGGCACCTGGAGAAAGAGGAATGTAAGTAACAACTACATTTGCTTTAAACACCTAAGCTTGAACCTGTTGCGCACATGATTGCAACATACACATTGAAAAGATGAATCCAGTTTTAGAAAAAATGGATTGCGGCCCACTCATGCTTTCAGACATATCTTTGTTTCTGTTATGTCCTAGAGGATACTGGGGATCCATTTAGTACCATGGAGTATAGATGGGTCCACTAGGAGCCATGGCCACTTTAAGAATTTGATAGTGTGGGCTGGCTCCTCCCTCTATGCCCCTCCTACCAGACTCAGTTTAGAAAATGTACCCGGAGGAGCCGGTCACGCTGAAGGAAGCTCCTGAAGAGTTTTCTGCATTTATTTTTCTGTTTGTTGTTTTCAGGCAGGACTGGATGGCACCAGCCTGCCTGCTTCGTGGGACTTAGGGGCAGGAATGGCCCAACCTCTTGAAGGGTTAATGGTCCCGTTCCCCGCTGACAGGACACTAGCTCCTGAGGGAACTATTCGCAAGCCCCACCACGACGAGCGTACATTCCCGCAGCACGCCGCCACCCCTAACAGAGCCGGAAGAGTGGTGAGTAGTAAGCCGGCTTCCCGGTTAGCGGGTCGCCGGCCATTATGGCGGCATGAAGGTACGGAGACGCACGGCTTCTAACCGGGGCGGATTGCGTCTCCAGACTCGGTACACAACTGCGTCTCGGTACACTGTACACAGTACGCACACTGGCAAACAAAGCCTTAAAACGGATCTGTCTCCATTTTAAGCACAAAATTACCTCATCCAGTATAAAAAAAGTGGGAAGACCTCACGCCATTGAGGGGGCAGGGCTTCACTATGAGCGGATCCAGCAGCTCACCAGCATCATTTTCCTTCTGCAGTGGACACAGAGGCGCAGCTCCTCCCGTGTGACTCCAGATTACCTCAGCGGTACCAGGGGGTCATAGCAGGGGGGGAGCGATTACGAGTGCTCAAATTCAAGATGGAGTCTCTGAGAATGGTGATCTCAGGTCTGGGGTAGGAGGAAATGCCTATTGTGTCTGGATATCAAGGATGCGTACCTTCACATTCCGATCTGGCCGCCTCGCCAGGCTTATCTACGATTTGCACTGTAGGACTGTCACTACCAGTTCCAGGCCCTGCCTTTTGGTCTCTCCACGTCACCAAGGGTGTTCACCAAGGTGATGGCAGAGATGATGTTTCTCCTTCGCAAGCAGGGAGTGAACATAATTCCGTACCTGGACGATCTGCTGATAAAGGCTCTGTCCAGGTAGAGGTTGTTGAACAGCATTGGCCTCACAACCAAACCACTCCTGGATCACGGGTGGATTCTAAATCTTCCGAAATCTCACTTAGAACCAACTCGGAGGCTTCCTTTTCTGGGTATAATACTGGACACACAGTCGCAGAAATTTTTTTCCTTCCTCTTACAAGGCTCTTCAGCACGGAAGGTTTCATGCAAGACCCTTCCAGCTCGATCTGTTAGACAAATGGTCCGGGTCACATCTTCACATGCACCAGAGGATCCTTCTGTCGCCAAAGGCCAGGATCTCCCTTCTGTGGTGGCTACAGACTTCTCACCTAATCCAGGGCCAACTGTTCGGGATTCAGATTTGGATTCTGCTAACAGACGCAAGCCTCAGGTTGGGAAGCAGTCACCCAGGTTGTGTGGTTTCAAGGAAAATTGTCAAGTCAGGAAGTCGTCTTTCCAATCAACATTCAGGAACTCAGGGCTATATACAACTCCCTTCTGCAGGCCTCATATCTTCTTTAAGATCTTGCTATTCAGGTCCAGTCGGACAATGTGACGTATATAAACAGCCAGGGCGGAACGAAAAGCAGAGCAGCAATGTCAGAGGTGTCAAGAATTCTCCTCTGGGCAGAAAAACACGCTGCAGCGTTGTTGGCGGTCTTCATTCCGGGAGTAGACAACTAGGAAACAGACTTCCTTAGCAGACACGACCTGCACCCGGGGGAGTGGGGCCTTCACCCGGAGGTGTTCGGGTGAGTGACACGTCGATGGGGATGTCCACAAATCGATGATATGGCCTCTTGTCACTACAAGAAGCCTTAACCGGTATTGTTCCAGGTCAAGAGACCCACAGGCAGTGGCGGTTGACGCTCTGACAACTCCATGGGTCTTTCAGATGGTGTACATGTTTCCTCCACTTCCTCTGATCCCAAGAATTCTGAAAAGAATAAGAATGGAAAAGGTTCAGGCAATTCTCATTGCTCCGGACTGGCCAAGAAGGGCCTGGTACGCGGACCTTCTGGAGATGCTCCTCGAAGATCCGTGGCCTCTACTTCTCCGCGAGGATCATCTGCAACAGGACCCGTTCGTCTATCAAGACTTACCACGGCTACGTTTGACGGCATGGAAGTTGAATGGCTGATTCTAGCCAGGAGAGGCATCCCTGATTAGGTCATCCCGACTATGATCCAAGCCAGGAAGGGGGTAACGTCAAAACATAACCACCGTATTTGGAATAAATACGTCTTTGTGTGAGAACAGAAAATATTCTGCCGTGGAATTTCATCTGGGACTTTTTCTGCAGTCGGGTGTGGATGTGAGCCTACATCTGGGCTCCATAAAAGTCCAGATTTTTGGCCTTGTCCATTTTCTTTCAGAAACAATTGGTTTCTCTCCCTGAGGTCCAGACGTTTTTGAAAGGTGTTCTGCACATCCAACCTCCCTTTGGTTCTCCCACGGCACCTTGTGGTGTCAATTTGGTGCTGCAGTTCCTCCAATCGGTCTGGTTTGAACCGTTACAGGAGGTGGACGTAAAATATCTTACGCGGAAGGCCGTCACACTGTTGGCCTTGGCTTCAGCAAGACGTGTGTTGGAGCTGGGGGCACTGTCTCACAAGAGCCCCTATTTAATTTTCCATGAGGACAGAGCTGAACTCAGGACTCGTCAGCAATTTCTTCCTAAGATGGTGTCTACGTTTCACTTCAACCAACCTATTGTGGTTTCGGTTGTCACAGCCACCTTTGTTCAAAGTCTTTTGATGTTGTGAGGGCTTTGAAGGTGTATGTGAAGAGAACAGCTCGTCACAGGAAGTCAGATTTGCTGTTTGTTCTTTACGATCCCAATAATATTGGGTGTCCTGCTTCAAAGCAGTCAATTGCGTGCTGGATCAGGCTCACTATCCAGCATGCTTATTCCACGGCAGGATTGCCGGTTCCTAAATCTGTGCAGGCCCACTCAACTAGGTCGGTGGGTTCTTCTTGGGTGGCTGTCCGTGGTGTGGCGTCCTTACAGCTCTGCCAAGCAGCTACTTGGTCAGGTTCGAACACGTTTGCAAAGTTCTACAAGTTCGATACTTTGGCCTCTGAGGACCTTCAGTTTGGTCAATCAGTTCTGCAGGAACCTCAGCACTCTCCCACCCGGTTTGGGAGCTTTGGTACTTCCCCATGGTACTAATGGATCCCCAGTATCCTCTAGGATGTAAGAGAAAATAGGATTTTAATTACCTAATTGTAAATCCTTTTCTCGTAGTCCGTAGAGGATGCTGGGCACCCGCCCGATGCTTCGTTCTTACTGCACTGTTACTTGGTTAAGTATTGTTTGGTTCAGCTGTTGCTGTTCCTGTTTCAAGTTTGGTTAGCATGGCTTTCCTCTTGTTTGTGTGTGCTAGTTCGGAATCTCACCACTATCCTTTTGTATCCTTCTCTCAAAGTATGTCCATCTCCTCGGGCACAGTTTCCTAGACTGAGTGTGGTAGGAGGGGTATAGAGGGAGGAGCCAGCACACACTTTCAAATTCTTAAAGTTCCCATGGCTCCTAGTGGACCCATCTATGCCCCATGGTACTAAATGGATCCCCAGTATACTCTATGGACTGCGAGAGAAAGATATACCGGTAGGTAATTAAAATCCTATTTTTAGTCTGAAGGAAATGCAAATAGACTTAAGAAGGGCATTCTTCCTCCAGTCCTGAAATACATCAAAGTGAGAGAAAGTCTTCAGAAGCTGGCCATTTAGTTGATAAAGTCGAAGACAAATGGCATGATGGCCATGCTTTCCACCAGTAGAATTCCTGTAACAATGCCAGTCAATTCCATCTTAGATGCCTGCCTTGGTTAGATGAATCGACTCATTAGGGATAGCTCACAGATATCTTGAAGTTATTTTTTACCATTGGGCTCCCTCAAGATAAAACAAGACCTCTTGCCAAAGGTGGATTGGGATAGAAAATCAGCCCAGGGAATTTATGGAAGCAGCCCTTTTGGGGGCGGGGTCTGTCTACGGAGTGGAATTGCCAAGAGGGCAGGATCACTCCTCATAAGGTCTTATTCTGAGCTGGACGTAGTTATTGCCTCCTAAAGTCTTGTTGCTGTTGCGTATGCATGCATGGTCTATTTACATGCATCTGACTATATAAGGACTGAGACGCCCTCTGTCAGTGTAGACAAGGCTCTGCAATCATGCTTTGTGCATCTTTAGATGCCACCATCAGTAGCACCATTGAGACTTTCACCAAGCCCTATGCTAGGTGCAGATCATCAGAGTATGGCCTCCAATGTGAGCAATGCAGCACCTCTGTACCCAGCCACCATTAGCAACACAGTCCGTACTATGTTACATCTGCGACTGATTAGCCAACCTCTTGTAACTGCCCAGGAATGTGCAACACATCTAATACACTTCTTGGTGCATGTGTGTGACTCTGTACTGCAACTCTGTACGAACACAACATGGAACACACATGCGGTGCAACTCTGATACATGCGCAGAATAAACACATTGCACAACAAAAAAAAACATATTGGCCCCCACAGGAAAATAAAACAAAATGGTCTCGGTAAGTATAAAAGGATACACAATGGCCCACACAGGAAAAAGCACAAACACACAGTGCACGCTACACACATGGTGGCAGCAGGAGGCACACACAACATGCAGCACACTACACACATGGCGGCAGCAGGGTGTACACTACACACATGGCGGCAGCTGGGAGCACACACTACATACAGCTCACGACACACATGGCGGCATCAGGGGGCACACACTACCTAAAGCAAACTACGCACATGGTGGTATCAGGGGGCACACACTACAAATACCACACGTGGCAGCAGGAAGCACATAATCACATACAGGGAGTGATATACACACACCACAGGGAGGCTGGGGGCAGTGAGCGCAGCGGCACACGTACATGTATGTATATGTATGTATGTGTGTATATATATATATATATATATGTATATATATATATATATATATATATATATATATATATTAAACAAAGAATATGCAAGCGCCACAAATGTTAAAAATACACCCAACTAAAAAACACTCCCAAAGATTTTGGGCGTCTGCCGTACCCTTTAGTATGCAGTAATGGTAAGTTACTGTAATGGTAGTTTATGAGCAATTGGTATAAGGGTTCTGGCGACCAACGGTGTACTAAAATATGTATCCGTCCACGTATATAAAAATATATAACAATTTATTTGGTACAGATAAAATACAATGGAGTAATAGAAAAATATGTATAAATACTGTAAAAAGATTTTTAAACTCTTAGAAAGGTAGGGAGAGGGGATGGATTGTACTTTAAAACCACCTGAACATGGGCCCTCATTCCGAGTTGTTTGCTCGCAAGCTGCTTTTAGCAGAATTGCACACGCTAAGCCGCCGCCCTCTGGGAGTGAATCTTAGCTTATCAAAATTGCGAACGAAAGATTCTCAAAATTGCGAATAGAAATTTCTTAGCAGTTTGAGTAGCTCGGGACTTACTCTGCCACTGCGATCAGTTCAGTCAGTTTCGTTCCTGGTTTGACGTCTCAAACACACCCAGCGTTCGCCCTTGCACTCCCCCGTTTCTCTAGACACTCCCGCGTTTTTCCCAGAAACGGTAGCATTTTTTCACACACACCCATAAAACGGCCAGTTTCCGCCCAGAAACACCCACTTCCTGTCAATCACACTCCGATCACCAGAACGAAGAAAAAAAGCTTGTAATGCCGTGAGTAAAATACCAAACTTCTTAGCAAATTTACTTGGCGCCGTCGCAGTGCGAACATTGCGCATGCGCAATTAGCGGAAAATCGCTGCGATGCGAAGAAAAATAACGAGCGAACAACTCGGAATGAGGCCCATGGTTCTAAAACCTTGAAGTCGATAGGACAAAACGCGTTGGGCTCTCCCTCTGTGACCCTCTACCTACAAGTTAAGACTCTCCTTTATACATTTTAGATACTTTAACATTTTTGATTATTAACTTTTCTAGTTTTAGAACCATGTTCATGTGGTTTTAAAGTACAATCCATCCCCTCTCCCTACCTTTATAAGAGTTTAAAATTCTTTTTACAGTATTTATACATATTTTTCTATTACTCCATTGTATTTTATCTGTACCAAATAAATTGTTATATATTTTTATATACGTGGACGGATACATATTTTAGTACACCGTTGGTCGCCAGAACCCTTATACCAATTGCTCATATATACATACATACATACAGGTTGAGTATCCCTTATCCAAAATGCTTGGGACGAGAGGTATTTTGGATATCGGATTTTTCCGTATTTTGGAATAATTGCATACCATAATGAGATATCATGGGGATGGGACCTAAATCTAAGCACATAATGCATTTATGTTTCATATACACCTTATATACACAGCCTGAAGGTAATTTTAGCCAATATTTTTTATAACTTTGTGCATTAAACAAAGTGTGTGTACATTCACATAATTCATTTATGTTTCTTATACACACAGCCTGAAGGTCATTTAATACAATATTTTTAATAACTTTGTGTATTCAACAAAGTTTGTGTACATTGAGCCATCAGAAAACAAAGGTTTCACTATCTCACTCTCACGCAAAAAAGTCAGTTTTTCGGAATATTCCATATTTCGGAATATTTGGATATGAGATACTCAATCTGTGTGTGTGTGTGTGTGTGTGTATATATATATATATATATATATATATATATATATATAGCAAATGGGGTGGGTGGGGGGGGTAGGACTCGGCGCCTTCTGTGTCAGTGATATTCAACCAAGGTATAAAATTCATGCATACCAGACCAAAAGTAAATTCAAGCATATAGTGTGTTTCTTCCCTTCTATTGGTCCTTCCTCCGTCTCTCAGGAACCCGGTGTATAAGACCATAAGGGAAGCAAATAAACGACAATAGTGCAATATTGCAGATAACGTGTACAGATGTGCTTATGAAGAATAGCAGTGTTGTCAGGGCTTTTATCCAGACAATAGATAGAATAACACACCTGGTGTCAGGACCAGGAAGAAATCCATGTGCCCACAGCCAAAGGTAATCATATAATAATACCCTCAGGACATGTGTTACTCGCATGTACTAAGTTCTTTATGAAGTTTTTCACCTTCCGGGTGGTTGACTAGGGACCTTAAAACCAAACATAGTCTCCCAGCAAGGGGAAAAGATGGCCATAGTACGATAACTGTTTTAAAAAAAAATATATATTTTGGTAGGACTTCTTAAAGGAGTAAGTCCTACCAAAATTACCAGAGGACGAAACGTATTAGATATATGCTACACTCCTCTATACGGATCTCAGATAAACTTTTAATCATTGTACGGGTCCATTTTGTATATATTGTTTCTCATACGTCCTAGAGGATGCTGGGGACGCTTCAAGAACCATGGTTATAGACGGGATCCACAGGAGACATGGGCACTTTAATACTTTGAAAGGGGTGTGAACTGGGTCCTCCCTCTATGCCCCTCCTCCAGACTTCAGTTTAGAATCTGTGCCCAGGCAGACTGGATGCACAACTGAGGAGCTCTACTGAGTTTCTCTGAAAATACTTTGTTAGGTTTTTTATGTTCAGGGAGCACTGCTGCCAACAGTCTCCCTGCATCTTGGGACTTAGGGGAGAGAAGTCAGACCTACTTCTAGGGAGTTTAAAGGCTCTGCTTCTTGGCTACAGGACACCATTAGCTCCTGAGGGTTTGGAACACTAGGTACGCCTAGGGGCTCACTCCCAGAGCCGGCCGTCACCCCCCTTGCAGAGCCAGAAGTCAGAAGACAGGTGAGTAGAAGAAGATAGAAGACTTCAGTGACGGCTTCTGAGGTACCGCACAGCGATCGCTCTGCGCGCCATGCTCCCATACACAGCGGCACTGCAGGGGAGGGGGGGGGGGGGGCGGCGGCGGCTCCCTGGGCAGCATTAAAAACCTTTTCAGGCTGGCAGAGTGAAATTGAAGTGCCTTGGCACTACATTCTTACCCCCGCTAGCATTATTAGTTTTAAAAAAAGAGTGGGCTGAAGGGAGCGGGGCTTAGCCCTCACAGCTATCATCAGCGCCATTTTCTCTCCAGAGCTGCAGAGACACTGGTCCTTCCTCACCACTGCTATATACAAGTAACAGGAAGCAAAACGGGGGGAGGGGGGGGGGGACAGCAAATTTGGTGCTAAATTAAGTGATTAGAAAGCGCTGCAGGGTCTGAGGCATTATATATTAAGGTTTCAGAACCGGGACAGGCGCTGGGTTGTGAGCTGGCAAACTCCCTCTGTGTTTCTCTGACAGGCTTTACTGTGGGTCTGTCCCACTTTTGGCCCAGTGTGTCTGTGGGTGTCGGTACAGGTGTATCGGCATGTCTGAGGCAGAGTGCTCTTCCCAGGAGGAGACTGTGTTGGGGGCAGAAACGGCTGTGGGAGTGACCTTGTCGGCACCGCCGACTCCTGACTGGGAAAATGTGTTGAATGCTTTGAATGATAATGTGGCTCTTATTAATAAGAGATTAGATAAATCTGAGTCTCAGAACCAGGTATGGAAAAAATCTGTGGAGGATGTGTTATCACAGGTCCAGACCCCCTCGGGGTCACAAACGTTTGTTTGCTCAGTTAGCAGACACAGATACCGACACGGACACTGACTCCAATGTCGACTATAGTGATACCAGATAAGACCCAAAATTGGCAAAGAGCAATTCAGTACATGATTGTGGCAATAAAAGACATGTTGCATATCTCCGAGGACCCTGCTGTTCCTGAAACTAGGGTCTGTATGTATAGGGGAAAGAAACCTGAGGTAACGTTTACTCCCTCTCATGAACTGAATGCCCTTTTTGAAAAAATGTGGGAAAATCCTGACAGTTTCTGATTCCCAAAAGGATTCAAATGGCGTATCCGTTCCCCTCTCAGGATAGAGAGAAGTGGGAGTCACCTCCCATTGTAGACAAGGCGCTGTCACGGTTGTCTAAAAAGGTGGCTTTACCGTCTCTTGACATGGCAGCCCTTAAGGATCCTGCGGATCGTAGACAGGAAAATACGCTAAAATCCATTTACGTCACCACAGGTACACTACTCAGACCAGCTATTGCATCTGCGTGGGTGAGTAGTGCTATCGAAAAGTGGACAGATAACTTGTCATCTGATATAGATACCCTGGATAAGTATACCATCCTTTTAACGCTAGGTTATATCAGGGACGCTGCAGCCTACCTAAGGATAGATATTGGCCTCTTGGGATCAAGGGCAAATGACATGACAGTCTCAGCTAGGAGAGCGTTGTGGGTTCATCAATGGAATGCTTATGCTGACTCTAAGAAAGCTATGGAGTCTCTACCGTATAAAGGTGGTGTATTGTTTGGTGACGGTCTCGCAGAGTTGGTATCTACGGCTACCGCGGGTAAGGCGTCATTTTTGCCTTATGTTCCTCCACAACAAAAGAAAGCTCACCACTTGCAGATGCAGTCCTTTCGGCCAAATAAATACAAAAAAGGCTGAGGTTACTCCTTCCTTGCTAATAGAGGAAAAGGTAAAAGATCTCCGTCCGTGGCAGGTTCTCAGGAGCAGAAGTCCTCCCCGGCTTCTGCTAAATCCACCGCATGACGCTGGGGCTCCTCTGCGGGAGTCCGCACCGGTGGGGGCACATCTCAAGCTCTTCAGTCATTTCTGGGCTCGTTCAGCCCTAGACCCGTGTATTGTAGAAATAGTGTCCCTGGGGTACAAACTGGAGTTTTAAGACGTACTCCTCGACGTTTTTTCAAATCAGCCTTACCAGCTTCTCTTCCGAACAGGGAGGTAGTATGCGATGCAATACAAAAGTTGTGTCGGAATCAAGTCATTGTCAGGGTTCCCCCGGCACAACAGGGAGAAGGCTTTTATTCAAGCCTGTTTGTGGTCCCGAAGCTGGACGGCTCGGTCAGACCAATTCTGAACCTAAAATCCCTCAATATTTACTTAAGAAAATTCAAATTCAAGCTGGAATCTCTCCGAGCAGTGATCTCTGGTCTCGAGAAAGGGGATTTCATGGTGTCGGTCGACATAAAGGATGCCTACTTATACGTCCCCATATATCCTCCGTATCAGGCTTACCTGCGGTTTGCTACTCAGGATTGTCATTACCAATTTCAGACGCTGCCGTTTGGTCTGTCCACGGCTCCGAGGATTTTCACCAAGGTAATGGCGGAAATGATGGTTCTCCTTCGCAGGCAAGGAGTCACAATTATCCCTTACCTGGACGATCTCCTGATAAAGGCGAGATCCAAAGACAAGCTGGAGCAGGACATTGCGCTCTCCCTGACAGTTCTGCAACAACATGGTTGGCTCCTAAACCTGCAGAAGTCACAGTTGAATCCGACGAAGCGGCTGTTGTTTTTGGGAATGATTCTGGACACAGAATTACAGAGTTTTTCTTCCAGAAGAGAAGGCTCTGGAAATTCAAAGTTTGGTCAAACAAATTCTGAAACCAGCGAGAGTATCAATTCATCAATGACCGAGTGCATTGCTGAATTGGGGAAGATGGTGGCGGCCTACGAGGCCATTCAACTTGGTAGATTCCATGCCAGGGTGTTTCAGTGGAATCTGTTGGACAAGTGGTCCGGATCCCATCTGCACATACACCGGAAAATAATCTTATCCTCCAAGACAAGAATCTCACTCCTGTGGTGGCTGCACAGCTCTCACCTTCTACAGTGACGCAGTTTTGCGAGACAGGACTGGATCCTAGTAACCACGGATGCGAGTCTCCGAGGCTGGGGAGCAGTCACACAGGGGGAAACCTTCCAGGGAAAATGGTCAAGCCAGGAAGTTTGTCTACACATAAACGTTCTGGAGTTAAGGTCCATTTACAACGGCCTTATTCAAGCGGAACGTCTTCTTCGCAACCGGCCCGTCCTAATACAATCAAACAATATAACCGCAGTAGCGCACATGGACCGCCATGGCGGAACAAAGAGCAGGGCGGCAATGGCAGAGGCCACAAAAGTTCTCCGCTGGGCGGAAAGACATACAAGCGCTCTGTCAGCGATCTTCATTCCAAGAGTGGACAACCGGGAAGCAGACTTCCTCAGCAGACACGATCTCCATCCAGGAGAGTGGGGTCTTCATCAATAGGTTTTCACAGAAGTGATAAGTCTCTGGGGAATTCCTCAAATAGTCATGATGGCGTCTCGACTCAACAAGAAACTTCAGAGATATTTTTCCAGGTCGAGGGACCCTCAAGCAATAGCGGTGGACGCGCTGGTAACACCATGGGTGTTTCAGTCGGTGTACATGTTACCTCCGCTGCCACTCATTCCAAAGGTGCTAAAGATCATAAGAAGAACAAAGGTTCAGGTGATCCTCATTGCTCCGGACTGGCCAAGGAGGGCTTGGTATCCAGATCTTCAGGAATTTCTCATAGGAGATCCCTGGCCTCTTTCTCTACGAGAGGATCTGTTACAGCAGGGGCCGTGCGTGTACCACGACTTACAGCGGCTACGTTTGACGGCTTGGCGGTTGAACGCCGGATCCTAGCCGAAAGGGTATTCCCAGTGAAGTTATTCCCACACTTCTTCAGGCTAGAAAAGGAGTAACGTCTAAACATTATCACCGTATTTGGAGAAATTATGTGTCTTGGTGTGAATCCAAGAAGGCTCCTACGGAAGAATTTCAGCTAGGGCGTTTTCTCCATTTCCTACAAGCAGGTGTGGATGCGGGCCTAAAGTTAGGCTCGATTAAAGTACAAATTTTGGCCTTATCGGTTTTCTTTCAGAAACAATGGGCCTCCTTTCCAGAAGTTCAGACTTTCGTGAAAGGAGTTTTGCACATCCAACCTCCATTTGTGGCACCATGGGATCTTCACGTGCTGTTGCATTATCTTCAATCACATTGGTTTGAACCTTTACAGAAGGTTGAGTTGAAATTTCTCACTTGGAAAGTGGTCATGCTATTGGCCTTAGCATCCGCAAGGCGGGTGTCTGAGTTAGCGGCTTTGTCTCACAAGAGTCCTTATTTAATCTTCCATGAGGATAGAGCGGAGTTGAGGACTCGTCAAAAATTTCTGCCAAAGGTGGTTTCATCGTTCCACATGAACCAGCCTATTGTGGTACCAGTGGCTACTGACGCCTTCGAGGAGTCAAAATCTCTCGATGTTGTCAGGGCCTTGAAGATTTGTTGCCAGAATGGCTCCACTTAGGAAAATGGAATCTCTGTTTATCCTGTATGTTGCCAACAAGATTGGAACGCCTGCTTCAAAGCAGACTATTGCGCGCTGGATCTGCAATACGATTCAGCATGCTCGTTCTATGGCTGGATTGCTGTTACCGAAATCAGTGAAGGCCCACTCTACCAGGAAAGTGAGCTCATCCTGGGTGGCTGCCCGCGGAGTCTCTGCATTACAACTCTGCCGAGCAGCTACTTGGTCCGGTTCAAACACTTTTGCTAAATTTTACAAGTTTGATACCTTGGCTGATGAGGAACTCATGTTTGGTTAATCGGTGCTGCAGAGTAATCCGTACTCTCCCGCCCGTTCTAGAGCTTTGGTATAAACCCCATGGTTCTTGAAGCGTCCCCAGCATCCTCTAGGACGTATGAGAAAATAGGATTTTAATACATACCGGTAAATCCTTTTCTCTTAGTCTGTAGAGGATGCTGGGCGCCCGTCCCAGTGCGGACTCTATCTGCAGTTATTAGTTATGTTTACACATGGGTTGTGTTACGTTATGGTCAGCCTGTTGCTGACGTTGTTCATGCCGTTGACTGGAGTTTTTCTGTTAAATGCCGTGTTGTACGGCGTGTTTGAGGTGTGAGCTGGTATATGTCCCACCTTAGTTAACAATAAATCCTTTCCTCTAAATGTCTGTCTCCCTGGGCACAGTTCCTATAACTGGAGTCTGGAGGAGGGGTGGCATAGAGGAAGGAGCCAGTTCACACCCCTTTCAAAGTCTTAAAGTGCCCATGTCTCCTGCGGATCCCGTCTATACCCCATGGTTCTTGAAGCGTCCCCAGCATCCTCTACGGACTAAGAGAAAAGGATTTACCGGTAGGTATTAAAATCCTATTTTCTCTAGCATCCATAAGGGATATTGGGGACACATTAGTACGATGGGTATAGACAGGGTCCAATGGAGTCAGTGCACTTTTAAATTTCTTCAACTGTGTGTACTGGCTCCTCCCCTCTATGCTCCTCCCACAGGCAGTTTAGAAAAAAAAAGTGCCCTCAGGAGAGGATGCACATCTCTGCAGCTCCAGAGAGTTTTTCTTCAGTTTATTTTCAATTGTTATTTTCGGTATGCTGTTTGGGCAACAGCATACCTGCACCGTGGGAGTTAGGGGGGGAGTGCGGTCACCAGCCTTGAGAGGTGTCAGCCGATTCCCCGCTGCAGGACCACCGTCCTGAGAGGATGTTCAGCGGGGCACTGCGCCGTGGCTCAATCGCAGCACGCCACACACCCCTAACATTAGCCTGAAGGTAACATCATTCAAGGTGCGGCTGACACACAGGGGAGGCATACGGGACCTTCCTGGGGGGACCTGCTATAGCCCCCTGTGTACACTGGCAGCGGTTTAGTGAAAACTTGCATTTATGTTCTGTTTTATAGTGTTTGGGAGACATTGCCACTATAAATAACCCTGAAGCTCTGGCGCCATTACAGGTGGCGGAGCTTCCTCAGAGCGGGCTCAGCTGCATTTTGGCGCCTTCCTCTGCATACAGCAGCAGCAGGCACACACAGCTCCTCCACACAAACAGGAACACGCTGGAAACTTGGTACAGAGTGCATCTCAGGGGGAGAGCGGCTATTGTGCACATTCTGTGTCCTATGTTGAATATATATGTCTAGAATATAACATACAGTGTTTCACTGAATACTACCAGCCTCACTTGGGGCTTGGTATTTTGGGTGTGCTGGTGACTTCTCTCTGTCTACCCCCTCACGTACAGTAAGGGCAGGCTTGCATTATACGTGTGTGTGTGTGTGTGTGTGTGTGTGTGTGTGTGTGTGTGTGTGTGTGTGTGTGTGTGTGTCTGTATTGTTGTTGCAATCATGGTAAAACTGAAGTTATGCAGTGTGTGTAACACCAGATTCTCCCCTCTGTCATCTGGCTCCATTTCATGTGAACAATGCAGTCAGTCCTCAAAAAACATTGTGGAGACTGTGGGGGAGGGTCCAGAGCCTTCCTGGCTAGGTGCAATCAAATTTATGATGTCTGATATGTCATTTCAGCTCACTGCAAATGCCCATAAAACTCAGCAATTACAGCAGGCTATTGCAGACCTGGCTGCTTGGGCAGATGTCCCCCATCACCCCATATCATGGTGTAATAGTTAGTATTACTGCCTCACAGCACTGAGGCAATGGGTTCGTTTCCCACCATGGCTCTAACTTTGCGGAGTTTGTATATTCTCCCCTTACTTGCGTGGGTTTCCTCCCACAATCCAAAAATATACTAGTAGGTTAATTGGCTTCCAACAAAAATTTACCCTAGTGTGAATGTGTCTGTGTGTACATGTGATAGGAAATATAGATTGTAAGCTCCACTGGGGCAGGGACTGATGTGAATGTCCAAATATTCTCTGTAAAAGCGCTGCGAAATGTGTGTTCGCTTTATAAATAACTGGTAATAAATAATAATAAATCTCTTCAGGTCCACAAAAACGTGGATTGCCTGCCTTACTCTCAGATTCTGAGGAAGAAATACAAGAGGATGTGGGATCCCCCTTCATCACAGGGTATTGAACCCCTCATTCTGGCTTTACGGGAAGTGTTAAAACTTCTAGAGGACGCTGCGACACAGCAGTCGTTTTTTTTTGCACAAAACAAACTGGCACTTTCCCTGATTCTACTGAATTAGAGGACCTACAGTATGTAAGTTAGCCTGGAAAAATCCAGACAAAAAATACCAGGTGTCCAAACAGTTTTTGGGGGTATCAGTCTCTCACCTCTCTAAGAAGGCAATACTGCCTGCCCAGGGCTCCTTTACCATAAAGGACCCTGGGGATAGAAAAATAGAGACTACAATGAAGTCTGTCTACACTGCAACAGGGGTATCACAGAGACCGGTCATTGCAGGTTGCTGGATAACCTATGCCATTCATACGTGGGCTACTCAGATTCAGGAGGGCCTCTCAGGGGATATGTCCCTGGTTACTACAGTGACTCTCCTAAAACCTATTCGGGATGCTGCACCGGTCCTGTGTGACTCTCAAGGAGATGGGCAATATCAATGCTAGGACCACTGCTATGGCAATGTCCGCGCTCAGGGCATTGTGGTTGCGTCAGTGGGTTGCGGACGCAGAATTCAAGCGCAATGTGGAGTCTCTTCCCTTTTCAGGGGAATGGCTCTTCGGGGGAGAACTGGATACATGGATCTCTAAGGATAATGCTGGGAAATCCACATTTCTCCCCTCCAGGGCACCACCAGCTAGAAGGACTTATCCGGGGCCGTCTACTTAGCCCTTTCGGTCCTCCAGATTTTGATCTAGGGCCAGGGGTGCCTTCAATGTGGCTAGAGGCACTGGAGGTAAGCCTAAGAAACCAGCCATTGCCGGCTCTCAGGAACAGAACACCAGTTCAGCTTCCACTAAAACCTCATCTCGAGGTGGTTAGTCAGTTACATCTCTTCAGCCACATCTGGGAAAGTTCCTGCCAGGATGCCTGGGTCCTAGATCTCGTATCTCAAGGATACAAGCTGGAGTTCGACTGTGCTCCTACCCAACGGTTTTTCAAATCTTACCAGTTGTGGCAGATACACGGGCTATGCTGCTGCTGGCCATCAACAAGTTGTCTCAGTCACAAGTCATTGTTCCGGTACCACTGCAACAAGGGCAAGGTTACTACTCCAATCTGTTCGTAGTGCTGAAATCAGACGTGTCGGTAAGACCCATTTTGAATCTGAAGTCTTCCAACCTTTACCTAAAGGTTTTCAAGTTCAAGATCTTTGCGAGCAGTGATTGCAGGTCTGGAAGAACAGGAATTCCTGGTATCCCTGGATATCAAGGATGCCTATCTACATATCCCGATTATGGCCTCCTTCAGGAGATGGTCCGCATGGTGCTCCGACCTGCTTGAGTATCCATCCGTCTTTGCATAAGATTGTTAGGGAAGATGGTTGCCTCATACGAGGCGATCCAATATGGGAGGTTCCATGTCAGAACATTTCAATTGGATGTCCTCAGCAAGTGGTCCGGTTCACATCTTCAGATGCACCGGGTGATTCGACTGTCACCTCAGGCCAGAATTTCACTCCTGTGGTGGCTGTAGTCTTCCAACCTCCTGGAAGACCGAAGCTTCGGGATTCAGGATTGGATCCTCCTCACTACAGATGCAAGTCTGAGAGGATGGGAAGCCCTACTTCCGATCAACATTCTGGAACTTCGGACAATCTACAATGCTCTGATTCAGGCCTTTCCTCTACTCAAGGATCGGGCGATCCAGGTTCAGTCGGACACGGCGGTGGCGTACATCAATCGACAAAGAGGGACAAAAAGCAGGGCCTGCATGCGAGAAGTGTTAATGATACGCCTCTGTGCAGAAAGAAATGCAAGAGCCCTGTCCGCAATCTTTATTCCGGGAGTGGACAACTGGGAAGCGGACTTCCTGAGGCATCACGATCTCCACCCAGGAGAGTGGGGGCTACACCTTCAGGTGTTTTAGCAGATCGTCGACCAGTGGGGTTAACCACAAATCGACATGATGGCGTCTCGCCTCAACAAGAAGCTTTGCTGCTATTGCTCTCGAACCAGGGATCCTCAGGCGAGCGCAGTAGATGCACGGCCGTCGCCTTGGCCGTATCGGCTGGTCTACCTATTTCCTCTAACTCCCTTGATCCCGCTGGTGCTCAAGAGGAACAGAAATCAAGGTGTTCAGGCAATCTGGATTGGCCCCGGAGAGCTTGGTACATGGATCTTCTGGGCATGTCTGTAGAAGACCCTTGGCTTCTGCTGCTAAGAAAAGACCTTCAACAAGGACCGTTTGTCTACCCACACTTACGGCGGCTTTGTTTGGTGGCATGGAAGTTGAGCGGAACATCCTAGCTCACAAGGGCTTTTCCAAAAAGGTAATTGTTACCATGGTTCAAGCCAGGAAACCTGTGACGTCAAAACACTATCACCATATCTGGAAGAGGTATGTCTCCTGGTATGAAGAACGCACTTATCAGCCTGTGGAGTTCCATTTGGGGCAATTCCTCCGTTTCCTGCAGGCTGGTGTGGATAAGGGCTTACGTCTGGGTTCCATTTAAGGTCCAGATTTCAGCGCTCTCCATTTTCCTCCAGAAGAAATTGGCAGTGTTGCCAGAAGTTCAGACCTTCTTGCAAGGGGTGCTTCACGTACAACCTCCATTTGTGCCTCCCACGTCACCTTGGGATTTGTATGTGGTGTTGAATATTCTGCAGTCGTCCTGGTTTGAACCTCATAGGGGGAGGAGTTTGAACCTCATAGGGGGAGGAGCCAGTGCACACCACCTGATCCTAAAGCTTTACTTTTTGTGCCCTGTCTCCTGCGGAGCCGCTATTCCCCATGGTCCTTTCAGGAACCCCAGCATCCACTACGGACTCCGAGAAATAGAATTATCGGTAAGTAAATTCTTATTTTCACTGTATTAAATTCTCAGCATACAGTATATTAGGACCCTTCCTGGCTTCTTTTAAGACCAGACCTTTAAGTCAGTGGCCGTTTATTTATCAAGGTTTAGTGCAGCTGGATTTAACACTCTATATGTTGCAGCAATACTCTTTTAAGGCTGCAAACTTCTCTGACTAGGTGGATGGTACATGTTCAGAGCAAGAAAAAATTTTGTACAAAAATTATAATAAGCTGCAGAAAGCTTGCATATCCTGGAGTGAGGGAAAAAACAGAATAGTAAGAAGAAGACTGTCAAAAATAAAACACCACTCGAAGCCACTGCACCACTGCATCTTTTGAAATCTGTATGTATCAATAAATTAAATCGATTTAAAGTATACATTTTTCAGACAAAGTGCAAATCAAAGCCCTAACCTGTTCTTGTTAGTCGGAGGCATTGTAAGGAGTTGTGTTGCTGCTCATCCTGCCCCTTCCTGATGGTCTGTTGGGGTGGGGTTGCTGAGAGAGACTTCGTTGTTTTGCTACTGCACTATAAGCCCCAAGTTTGTTACTGCCGGACAGGAGCAGTAATTTATGCAAGGCAGTATAGTTGCTAATTCTACACAGATTACCAACAAGAGGGAGCCTGTATGTGCACAATTAAAAAAAATTTAGGAATGCTATAACACATGATATAGAATGTCACAGTACATAAAATCTTTTTCTATGTCTTAAAGAGATGCTTGCCCAAATGTAATTGAATCCCTTTTACTGGTCCCAATGAGATGCTGATTGTATAATCTCAAGATTTTAGGCAGCAAAAACAACCTGGTTTTGCCTCAAAACAAATTGCCTCTTTAAATCAAGCGGCAATATCACTCTCATGCCGAGACCAGCAAATTGAAGCCCATTACATTTGGGCCACTGTCTTCATATTTAGAATATCTCACAGATGTAGGCACATTTTTATTTGACGTTCCAGGGCAAGCATGAGTGAACCTCCAACTGCTAATATTAAGCCAACTCCAGTTGTGGCTACACCAAGTAAAGTTACTACGGCACAAAGACCACCAAGAGCTAGTATTCGCCCTATGGTCACTCCTGCTGTAGTGTCTACTCCAACTACTACGCCCACGGCTACAGTCATGCCTACAACCCAAGTGGAAACACAAGAAGGTATTTTATTTTGCTAATTTCTGTTGATGTAGGCCACACTCCCACTACGTTTGTTTTAATGTGCGCATATCGTCTTTTCTTACATGTAGCCGTGCAGTCAGAAGGTCTTTTGGAGCATGTTACTGTTTTTGGAAGCACTAGTGGATCTGTTCGCTCCACTAGTCCTAATGTCCAATCATCCCTCTCCCAACCCATTCCAGCTGTTCAACAGCAAACTGCATTTGTTCAGCCTACACAGCAGTCACATGCAACTATAGAGCCCTGCACTCCAGAACCCACTGTAGAAGTTGTCCAAAGTACTCCTATGGAGAGACCATCAACTTCATCATCATTATTTAACACGTGTAAGTTTGCAACAAATTCCATAATTTCAAATTATTGAAGAAGCATACGTAAAGTTTCTAAAACTGAAATCTTTCAGTTCCAGCAGTACCAACATCTTCAGTCTCAAAGCGTCCACGTGAAGAAGGAGAAGAGAGCTCTACTGAAACTACTGAGCAATTAGTTGAAGAATCAGATATACCTGTAAATAAGAAGCTTAGGACTGTGCAGAGAGTGGAACCAGAGGTTTGTTGCTATGTGTTTAAGAATTGTGGACACTGATATCCTTGTTTTCAGGACTTTTGAATGCTGTATTGTTGCATTGATCAGGGCTAGTCTTGTTTTGTAGTAGATTGATTGGTTGATAATGACAGACACTGGTTTATGGCCAGAGGAGAGTTGGAGGTCTTTTCCAGCTCAAGGGCCTTCTTTTAATATAATCCTATAATACACTGCTAATGTAGGTCCTAAAAAAAACTTATTCGATCAATGGAAATGCTCATTTTCATTTCTGTCTTTTTTTTTTTTTTTTTTACGCTGTACCCATTTTTATTTTGTTTTTAAGGAGGAGATTTTGACAGATGAACTTCCTGAGGCAGAATCTCATAGTTTTGATCAGGAATCACAGGATACACTAACACAGGTAAAAAAAGAAAAACACCCGATTTACCCCATGGTGTTTGTACTTCTTTCTGTGCAAATGTGTTATTTTGTTTTACACCATTCTATGTAAATGTATGTCTTTGAGGGTGATTTTTTTTACTGTAGGATAATAAATGTTTGTTAATTTATATGTTAAACATTTGTTATAACTGGATGGGTTTACTCCATCTGACTCACAATGTTTTGTGACTGGATGGGCTTACTTTGCCGCCGGTGGGACATAAGTATTCCTCCTTACCAGTGGTGCAAGTAGAGTAAATTTCCTAGTGGTATTCTGCGCATGCATAAAAATGTGTGTGGCCACTTATCTGTATGGTGGTTTCCATGCAACAGGGAACCACGGAAGAAATTGGCCCTCCCTGGGCTGACAGTGTCAGCAGTTAGTATTCACTATTCATGTAGGAGATCACATTGTCTGGAAGATGCCTGTTGATGTAGTAATAATATAACTGATGTCGTCGTCATACAATAGAGGTTCAGCCAGACTCGTGCCCCCTGTGTCACCTACTGCCCCTATCTTTCCAGCTTCCTGCCCTCTGTCTCTCAGCCTCGCCCTCACTACATGTGCAATGATTTGCTTAACCTCCCAACTGCGGCAGCAGAGTTAACCAGTTTGATATCTTACAGCAGCATCAAATCCCCTGGTGTATAAGAGAAGATACCATATAGATTAGAATATGCTAGGCTGTCACGTATACCATCCAATGGTTATTAATCAATTGATCTAATATCTATCTAACAATCCCATCTATCTGCTATCTAGCTAGCTATCTGTCCATATCTATCTCTCTTCCTATCTGTCCATCCATCTATCTCCTATCAATCTACTTACCTATCTATCTCGTATATCTCTCTACCTATCCATCTAATATTTATCAACTATATCTCTGTCTATATATCTAGTTTCTACTGATATCATTCAAGGGTTACACACAGCTGTTATACTGGAGGTTACTGTCTGGTATCTGCCACAGTATAAAGGACAGATTGTAGCTCTGCACTGTGCTTCTGCCACACCTGCCAATCCTGTCCTTCCTTCCCTTCCCATTCCTGCTGACACTCCCTCCCCATTTCATTTAATGCAACTCACCACCTGACAGGCTCTTGCTTTATGTCACTTTTAACATTACCTTCATAAGTGTTAATGTTAAGTTTTATAAAATACATACATTATGCAGTGCTTTGCTGAGAATAATTCCGTCTTTCTGACATTAGCTCCAGTATTGAGTTATATAGGACCACTCAGTAAGCACACTATGCTGGAGGGAAGCTTGCTGTGGCTGTGTGCAGCTATTTAAAAGCACTCGGAGCCAGCAGGTACTCCAGTCAGTCATAGATTTAAGTGAGGAGGGGGCAACATCTGAGCTACCAGCACACAGCCTCCAGGTGCTGCACCCCGGGTCTCCACATCGTGCAGCAATGCGACAGCCTACTCCTTCAATCACTTCATGACTCCTGATATAGCTGACCGTAGCTCAGTGAACCCAGTATGCGGCTGGGAAGTGCACAGAAAGCTCCTCTTCGCACAAGTAGAGGCAGCGTGATGGTACATCCTAGTCACACTACTAGAAGCCCTGGCTAAGAAGGACGAACTGTCACGCCGACGAGCACCATGGTCTTGTTCGGCAGTGCAATTCGAAACTTATGGCAACTGCAAAATGGTAGGGCATACCAGTTGACAAACTTTTACTTATACACCAGTTATAGATTCCTACGATTTGTTTTAAGATGTTTAGTTGTTGCCAGCACCAGGCCCTGGCACCTGGAGCGCTTCCTACACTGGGTGTGTGTGCGGACACTGCTGGAGCACTTTGAGGGTTATTCAGATATGGTTGGAGTTGCTATCACTGGTGTTTCCTTAGAAGTAGCATTGCTAGCTCTGTATGTAAATGCAGCAGGAGGCATCTATTACAAGCAGATGTCTCCTGCTGCAGTAGTGATCTGACGGCATCCGATTAGTCACTTACCATCATGCGGCACCCATGGGTATGCACAAGCTGCCCATCGCAGAGACCACAATTCTCTGTGCAACCACAGAGTTTCATGTCCTCTTCCCTCCTCTAAACAACGACATTTGGAGAAACTGATGCCTTCACTGCCCCCAAACGGACTGACAGTCTGATGCTGATCACTGTCTGACGCCGCAGAACTTGTTTCAACACGAGCAGAATGGGTCCTCTGCATGCACAAAGTACTGATAATCATTACATTGCTGCATGAAAAACAACTCCATCCACATCTGAATAACCCCCAGTGATCGGAGATTCCCAGTAACTATTCATTACGGATCGGTTACACTTTGGTAGCGATCAGAGGATGAGCTCAGAGTGTGGGCTTCATTAGTGTTTGCGTTTAGCTAGTGATGCGGAGCAGCTGCATCTTGGGAGTAAATCGGTGTTTATTAGCTCTAATTAACTGTCATAAAAAGGACTATTTTCAGTTGACTGTATTGTATGAAAACCATACAGTAGTTCAGATGTTACATATTAAGTTTGTCAAAATGGTACATGCTTTTATGGAGCTCGCAGCTCTTCTTTTATTCAGTTTGTACACACAGTACAGCAAGTGGTAATACAGCCCCTGTCTCTTTATTCCAATCTATATTGATTCATGCTGTGAACACATTCACGAACTTGAAAGGCTTTCACACCCGGATATGTTCTATCGAGGGCTGGTGGGTGTTCCTCATGAGCTGCCTAGGGCAAGAGGCTCTGTTCCTATACACTGATGCTGTCTGGCATCTTTTACCCCTTTTCCACTAACGAGCACGGGTCGCAGCTGGGAGCCTGACACGGGAGCTGCCCCCTGCTGCGACCCGTGCTCGGTCCCTTTTCCATTAGCAGTCACAACCCGGCAAATGCCGGGTTGGTGACGCTTCTAGTGACACGGCAGGGGCGGCGCAGGGAGATCACATGATCTCCCAGCGCCGCCTTCCCTATGCACTGTGAACGGGAGCCGTGTCACCTCGACACGGCTCCCGTTCACACTAGACAGCTAGCCGGGTTGAACACGTGTTCAACCCGGCTAGCTACCAGGGTAGGATTCCCGGATCACTTGATCCGGGTTTACCCTTTTCCACTAGCAAAAAACACGGGTAAATGCGCGCCCCCGTGCATTTACCCGTGTTTTTTGAGCTAGTGGAAAAGGGGTATAAGTCTATGGAGTCCATTCAATTACCCGCCAATTGCTACACTTGCGTAACACAGCCCCACAGTGCATGAACTGGCTGCAAGGGGGTGCGAGTTGCGGTACTGTTGGCGGCATGTCCTCTCTGTTACAATGGCAACTTGCCTCCCTTGCAACTAATCTATTCGACACTTATGTAGGAGATCTGATCTTTAGAGCTCCCATCTAAAAATACCTGCAGGAGATCTGCTCCAGGAGCTGCCTGAAAATCAGCCCCAGAGGTTGAACAGTCAAACCCCGGGAATCCTTTTAACCACTAGGGTTAATGGTCCAGTTCCCCGCTGACAGGACACTGAGCTCCTGAGGGACTTATTTGCAAGCCCCACCACGGCGAGCGGACAGACACGCAGCACGCCACCACCCCTAACAGAGCTAGAAGAGTGGTGAGTAGATGGCTGGAGTCCCGGTTAGCGGGTGGCCGGCTGTGATGGCGGCATGAGGGTAGGAGCGCAGCGCTGCAATCACGCTGCACTCCAGGCTTCAGGACACTCTAGTGTCCGCTCTGAGGGGCGGCTGGAGCCAAATCTATTACCCGCAAAACTGGCACTATTACAGGGGTTCTGATCCCCTACAGACATGCTTCCACACCTCAGCCAGTATAAAGACCGGGAAGACTGCGCGCCATTACAGGGGCGGTGCCTTCACTATGAGCGGATCCAGCAGCTCACCAGCGCCATTTTTCCTCTGCAGCTTTACACAGACAGCCTGTCAGGGAAGCGCAGCTCCTCCACACGGACTCCAAAGCACCTCAGCAGTACCAGGGGGTCATAGCAAAGGGGGGAGCAATAATTTGAAGCCCTAGTTTGCGACCACCTAAGTTTAGTCTTTAGCTATAGGGGTGCTGTGTGGCTGGCTCCACTGTACTGTCTCCCTAGAAGGGCTCTGTGTGGGTTAACTGCTTTAACCTTTTCCTTACTGTGTGTGTGTTTCTTTCACATTTATCATGTCAAAGGAGTGTGTATCATGCACATCAGAGTGTTTTGCTCAAGCAGGGGCATCACTACAGTGTACTCAGGACAGTACACATTCTCAAGCTAGTGCAGGGCTGGCCAACCAGTCAGTGGCAAAGAGCCAGAAAAGATCTGTAGTCGAGGGTAAGAGCCATATCATGTGCACGCCAAGCAAAAATGGGGGCGTGGCATAGTTGTCACAAAGCCACACCCCATTTTTATGCGCACACCTTTCGGTTTGATGTTTGAAGGAGTATGACCTTGTGTCATAACCCCATTTTTAGTCATGTTGTACAGTGCCACATACAAATAAATCCCCTGTACAGTGCCACATACATTAAAAAGAGGGCCTCCACAGTGCCAGATACATATATTCCTCCACAGTGCCAGATACATATATTCCTCCACAGTGCCAGATACATATATTCCTCCACAGTGCCAGATACATATATTCCTCCACAGTGCCAGATACATATATTCCTCCACAGTGCCAGATACATATATTCCTCCACAGTGCCAGATACATATATTCCTCCACAGTGCCAGATACAAATATTCCTCCACAGTGCCAGATACAAATATTCCTCCACAGTGCCAGATACATATATTCCTCCACAGTGCCAGATACATATATTCCTCCACAGTGCCAGATACATATATTCCTCCACAGTGCCAGATACATATATTCCTCCACAGTGCCAGATACATATATTCCTCCACAGTGCCAGATACATATATTCCTCCACAGTGCCAGATACATATATTCCTCCACAGTGCCAGATACATATATTCCCCCACAGTGCCAGATACATATATTCCCCCACAGTGCCAGATACATATATTCCCCCACAGTGCCAGATACATATATGCCCCCACAGTGCCAGATACACATCTCCCCCCACAGTGCCAGATACACATCTCCCCAGTGCCAGATACACATGTCCCCCCAGTGCCAGATATGCCCCCAGTGCCAGATATGCCCTCCAGTGCCAGATATGCCCCTCCAGTGCCAGATATGCCCCTCCAGTGCCAGATATGTCCCTCCAGTGCCAGATACACATGTCCCTCCAGTGCCAGATACACATGTCCCTCCAGTGCCAGATACACATGTCCCTCCAGTGCCAGATACACATGTCCCTCCAGTGCCAGATATGCCCCCACTGCCAAATATGCCCCCACTGCCAGCTACACGTCTCTCCAGTGCCAGATATGGCCCCCACTGCCTTCTACTTGTCCCCCCTCCCCCCAGTGCCAGATACACGTCTTCCCAGTGTAAGATACACATGTCCACACACTGCGCCCCCCCAAGTACTGCGCTGCTGCTCTGCTCAGTCTGCTGCTTGTGAGGGGAGGAGAGCGCATTGTGCGCCTTTCCTGCCCCTCAGTCTCCACTCTGGCGGCGTTGCTTTTCTGTAATTAGGCGCCGGTCCGTGAGCCAATCAGAGTTCGCGGACCGGCAGCTAAGACTCCTGATTGGCTGCCGGTCCGCGAACTCTGATTGGCCTACGGGCCGGCGCTGGGCACTGCAGATTAAAGCAGCGGGAGGTGCCATTGGAAGTTACGAGCCGCATGTGGAGATAGAAAGACCCGCGGGTTGGTCACCGCGGAGCTAGTGGATCTGAACCTGTATGGTTAGATTCATTAAAAGGGATGATTTCAAAGAAATTGTCCCAAAATGAAAAGGAGACGCAATATTTAAGGCAGTCTGTAGATTACCTCATGAATAGGGATTCAGTGGTCATCCTGGCGTCTCAGACCCCTGCTTCTAAGGAATTAAATTCTCACTTTGAAGCAATTTAGGTTAATCCCTACAGGAAGTTTCAGATTCCAAAACAGTTAATCACAACCTTCCCGTTCCCTCAGGATGATAGGAAAAAATGGGAAAACCCACCGATAGTGAATGCTTCGGTTTCCAGGTTGTCTCGTAAGATAGTTTTACCTGTTCCTGGGGCTGCTTCATTGAAGGATGCTGCAGACCACAAGATTGGGACCACTCTCAAATCTCTGTACACAGCTGCAGGGGTGGCCCAAAGACCCACTATAGCTTGTGCATGGATCACTAGGGCCATTGCAAAATGGTCAGGTTATCTAATTGACGGGTTAGATTCCTTATCCAGGGGGGAGATTATTTTACTCCTACAGCATGTACAGGATTCTGCTAACATTGCAGTGGAGGCCATAAAGGAGATTGGATTGCTCAATGCACGCACCACTGCCATGGCAGTGTCAGCACTCAGGGGCTTGTGGCTATGCCAGTGGACTGCGGATTCCAGTAACGGCGTGGAAAGCCTACCTTTCACAGGTGAAGCCCTTTTTGGAGATTAACTGGATACGTGGATATCCAAGGCTACGGCGGGTATGTCTACATACCTTCCTTCCGCAGCACCCCCGGCTAGGAAATCCTATTCTGCACCAGCATTGCAGTCCTTTCGGACGGCGAAGTTTAAAGGTAAGGCCAAGGGTGGTTCTACTGCCTTCAAAGGCAATAGAGGTAAACCCAGAAAACCTGAAAATAGTGTCTCACAGGATCAGACCTCCGGTTCTGCTTCTGCAAAGCCTTCAGCATGACAGTGGACCGCACTGCCTGGTCAACAGGCAGGTGGGTGCCCTATTGCGATATTTCCGTCACGTATGGACCACCTCATGCCTGGATCCATGGGTAAAAGATCTTATCATCCGGGGCTACAGACTGGAGCTTCAAGAACTCCCACCTCAAAGATTCTTCAAATCCGGCTTACCAGCTTAACCGGAAGCAAGTGTGACCTTGCAAGCAGCTATTCAAAAACTGGTACAGACTCACGTCATTGTGCCAGTTCCTCTTCAACTACAAAACAAGGGTTTCTATTCCAACCTGTTTGTGGTACCGATACCGGAAGGTTCGGTGAGGGCCATTTTAAACCTCAAGTCAGTGAACCCATATTTACGGGTGTTCAAATTCAAGATGGAGTCTCTGAGAGCCGTGATCTCAGGTCTGGAGGTGGGAGAATTCCCCCTCTCTCTTAATATCAAGTATGCGTACCTTCATATTCCGATTCGGCCGCCTCATCAGACTTATCTAAGGTTTGCATTGCATGACTCATTACCAGTTCCAGGCCCTGCCCTTTGGGCTCTCCACGGCCCCGAGGGTATTTACCAAAGTGATGGCGGAGATGATGTTTCTCCTCCGCAAACGAGGAGTGAACAGAATACTGTACCTGGACGATCTGCTGATAAAAGCACCATCCAGGGAGAGGTTGTTGCACAGAATTGCCCTCTCCACACGACTTCTCCAGGCTCGCGTTTGGATTCTGAACCTGCCAAAATCTCACCTGGAACCAACACGGAGGATTACGTTCCTGGGGATGATACTGGACACGGAGGTACAGAAAGTATTCCTTCCTCTGGAAAAGGCATTGGTAATTCAGTCAATGGTGCAGGACGTCCTCAGGCCAACCCAGATATCGGTGCATCTGTGCAGTCGCCTCCTGGGGAACATGGTAGCCTCTTACGAGGCATTGCAGTACGGAAGGTTTCACGCAAGGCCCTTCCAGCTGGAGCTGCTGGACAAATGGTCCGGATCGCATCTCCACATGCACCAGAGGATACGTCTGTCACCAAGAGCCAGGATTTCTCTTCTGTGGTGGCTACAGACTTCTCAACTGACCCAGGGCCGAACGTTCGAGATTCAAAATTGGATTCTGCTAACCACGAACACAAGCCTCCGAGGTTGGGAAGCAGTCACCCAAGGAGAACACTTCCAAAGAAAATGGTCAAGACAGGAAACCATTCTTCCGATCAACGTTCTGGAACTAAGGGCCATATACAACTCCCTTCTGCAGGCAGCACATCTTCAAGATCGAGCCATCTAAGTTCAGTCGGACAATGTGACGGCGGTGACATACATAAACCGACAAGGTGGAACGAATAGCAGAGCAGCAATGTCAGAGGTGACGAGGATTCTCCTCTTGGCAGAGAGACACATTGTGGCGCTGTCTGTGATCTTCATTCTGGGAGTGGACAACTGGGAAGCAGACTTCCTCAGCAGACATGACCTCCACCCAGGAGAGTGGGGCCTTCACCCGGAGGTGTTTGGGTGCTTGACTCGTCGGTGGGGGACTCCACAGATCGACATGATGGCATCTCATTTCAACAAGAAGCTCCAGCGGTATTGCACCAGGTCAAGAGACCCACAGGCGGTGGCGGTGGGCGTTCTGGTGACTCTGTGGGTCTATCAGATGGTGTATGTCTTTCCACCACTTCCATTGATCCCAAGTATTCTCAAAAGAATAAAAAGGGACAGGGTTCAAGCAATTCTAATTGCTCCGCATTGGCCAAGAAGGTCATGGTACACAGATCTACTGGAAATGCTTCTAGTGGACCCGTGGCCTCTACCCATTCGGGAGGATCTTCTACAACAGGGACTGTTCGTCTATCAAGACTTACCGCGGCTACGTTTGACAGCATGGAGGTTGAGCATCAGATTCTAGCCCGGAAAGGTATTCTGGACAGGGTAATTCCTACCTTGATCCAAGCCTGGAAAGGGGTAACGTCAAAACATTACCACCGAATTTGGAGAAAATATGTCTCTTGGTGTGAAAACAGGAAATTTCCTGCGGTGGAATTTCAACTGGGTAGTTTTCTGTTTTTTTCTGCAGTCTGATGCAGATGTGGGCCTACGTTTAGGATCCATAAAAGTCCAGATTTCGGCCTTGTCCATTTTCTTCCAGAAACAGAGGTTTAGACCTTCTTGAAAGGTGTTCTACACATCCAACCGCCCTTTGTGCCTCCCATGACACCTTGGGATCTTAACGTGGTGTTGAAATTTCCGCAGTCAGATTGGTTTGAGCCTTTACAGGAGGTGGATGTAAAGTTTCTTACATGGAAGACCGTCACGCTATTGGCCTTGGCTTCAGCACAGCATGTTTCGGAATTGGGAGCCTTGCCTCAAGAGCCCCTATTTGATTTTTCATGATGATAGAGCTGAACTCAGAACTCGTCAGCAATTTATTCCAAAGGTGTTGTCTGCGTTTCATATCAACCAGCCAATTGTGGTTCCGGTGCTTGCTGACACCTCTGCTACTTCAAAGACCCTGGATGTTGTGAGGGCTTTGAGAATCTGTGTCAAACGGACGGCTCGTCACAGAAAATCGGACTCGCTGTTTGTGCTTTATGATCCCAAGAAAATTGAGTGTCCTGCTTCTAAGCAGTCTATTGCTCACTGGATCACGCTGACTATCCAGCATGCTTACTCTACGGCAGGCTTGCCGTTTCCTAAATCTGTTCATGCCCACTCTACTCGGTCGGTTGGTTCTTTCTGGGCGGCTGTCCAGGGTGTCTCTGCTTTACAGTTATGCCGAGCAGCTACTTGGTCAGGGTCGAACACATTTGCTAAGTTCTACAAGTTTGATACTTTGGCCTCTGAGGACCTTCAGTTTGGTCAGTTCTTCAAGAACCTCAGTACTCTCCCACCTGGTTTGGGAGCTTTGGTACATCCCCATGGTATCCTCTTGGTATATCCCCATGGTATCCTCTTGGTACATCCCCATGGTATCCTCTTGGTACATCCCCATGGTATCCTCTTGGTACATCCCTATGGTATCCTCTTGGTACATCCCCATGGTATCCTCTTGGTACATCCCCATGGTATCCTCTTGGTACATCCCCATGGTATCCTCTAGGACTTAAGAGAAAATAGGATTTTAATTACCTACCGGTAAATCCGTTTCTCATAGTCCGTAGAGGATACTGGGCGCCCACCCAGTGCTTCGTGTTTCCTGCAGGGTTACTTGGTTAAGTATTGTTGTGGGATCAGCCGTTGCTGTTCCTGTTCATGTTGTGTTAATATGGTTTTCTTCTTGTTTGTGTGTGCTGGTTTGAATCTCACCACTATCCTTTCTGAATCCTTCTCTCAAGATATGTCCGTCTCCTCAGGCACAGTTTCTGTACTGAGGGGCAGCTGTATTAATCCCAGAGAAGTGATAAAGAAGTGGAAAGTGATAACGCCTCAACCAATAATTATGGCTTTAAAAAATGTTAGGAGCTGATTGGCGGTAGGTAATTAACATCGTATTTTTTTTTCATATCATACTACTGAAAAGTATAATATTAGTGCTACAAAATATAAGATGATAATTAAAGGAAATCACTTTCATGGTGTGGAATGTTTGCTGTATAGGAAGAGGATATATGTTTCTCTTGCAGGGTCCACAGATTATCCACAGGATAAACGTTGGGATATGAGGTAGCGTCAGCTGATTGGCACCACTAATCAAAGCTTTCGGCCTCCCAGAATGCAACGGCCAGTCCCCTATATCCCCGCCTCCTGGCTAAGGCAATTCAGTTTTTGTTTGGTGCAGCAGAAGCCGGACCATGGTCAGTGGGCTGCTGGTTTTTAGCAGCCATAAGCTTTTTATTTAATTTTTATAGTCTTATTCTTTTTGAACGATCTTTCTAAAAAGCGTCTTAAACATACTTTAGAAAGAGTCGCTCTAACAACTCCCTGCCGTGTCGCGACTTTGCTTACCCACGTGTATAGTGCTGTTTCGGCGGGCGTCTGTGTAGGATGTACTAGCAAGTCCAGCAGACATTACCAGACTGTGGCCGGAGCACGGGGATAAGATAAGGCGTCGGTTCGGCTTAGTGGTGGAGACGCAATACATATCCACAGTTTTCGGGATGGAGACTACCGAACAACCACTGACGCGGCTGTCACCTCTGGTGCACCAGCGCTAGATCTCAGTGATCATAGGCTCCAGAGATCTGTGTTAGGCCGGGATCCCTGGGGTTGATGTCAGCAGTGGGGCGTACGACGCTCCCCTGCTTGCCCCTCCCCCCGGTTCCTAAGAGTTTCCCGCCATGAACTGAGACGCTGTGTATCAAAAGGGATCCAGTCACAGCATAGGCGGCTGTGTGACTGGTGCGTCCGTGTTCACATGGGCGTTTGTGTTCACTGTATGGGTTCACTGGGCGTTTGTATACACTTTTTGCATCTGGATCCACTCAGCGTTCACTAACATATTGTTCTATCCTGGAAGCGGGGTGAAGTCTCCCTGTATCCCACTCTCCTGAGCCAGGTGATACAGCACTAAGTCTCTATCTACCATTGGGTACAAGTAGTTGGATAAGTGCCTGATGCATATGAGTCTGTAAACTATTGCTGCCTTTTCTTTCACTGTGCGACTGAATACGTTAAATGTCCTATATAAGGTAATGCAGTAATGTTTCTCCTACATACTTGAAATGTATCTGTAGTTGAATGTGCTCATATTGCTTATTATGCTAATGTATAACTAGTGACTGATTGCTTGTGTGTTTGCTGACTTTACTATTTCTTGTCAATTTCTGTGTATAATATCAATCCTCAATGCTGGTGCAAGGCAGGGAGGGATCGGATTGTATGTCACTTTAACAAGCTTTAATGTGATTTCAGTCACAAATTGTGTAGTTAACACCATACAGGTGTGTGATTTGTTTACCATTTCTGAGAGGCAAGGGTGAGGAGGATACACTCTCCACAGCAGCACCAACACTGATTTCATGTTTGTCCTGCAAAGCTGAGTTAACCTCTCAGGATCTGGTTCAAAATGGATCATGTGCGAATTGTTTTAGCCTTCATCAAAGTCTACTGAATAATCCAAGGCAGGCACAGGGTGATATTGAATCCCTATGAGCTGCTTTTGCGCAGTCATTATCCAATATAGCTGAGCATATAGTGCCAGCTCCTATACCAGGAATACAGTAGGTTACCCTATTAAGTCTTACATGCAACATTCTCCCTGGGTTTTATCACATCCAGTCCAGGAATCTGCAGCCTTTCAACAAGCAGGCTGAAAGGCCTGGGGAAGGTAAATCACAGACTTGAAACAACATCTTCACAGTCTACACATGTTTCAGAGGGGGACACGTCGAAAGATGAGGATTCCTTGTATTCTGGTTCTACATACAGAGACGAGGATGAAGGTCCCAACTCAGTGGATATACCTGAGCTAATTAGTGCTATGAAAGCCAATCTATCCTTAGAGGAGGCTGCAGAGCCTTTGTTAAAATCCAAGGCTCCTGTGTTTAAACGTCCCAAAAAAATCAGAACTGAATTTCCGGAGTCAGAAAAGCTGACAGAGATTATGCAAGAGGCTTGGGTCACACCCAGTAAGAAGTTTAGAATTCCAAAGAAATGATTTCCCATTATCCTCTTCCAGCTGGGGGCTGTATAAAGGTGGCTCCCAAAGTAGATAAGCACGTCACTCGATTGGTGTGAAAATCTACATTACCTTTGCCTTCAACATCATTAAATGATGTTACAGCCAGAAAAATTAATGGCTTTTTAAAAACCATTTTCTCCTTGTCGGGGTCAATTGTAAGACCAGCCAAGGCTTCAGCCTGGATGACAAAAGTAGTGGCGGCCTGGGCTGATGCATTGGAGAATCTTTCATTGTCATCTAGAGAGCAAAAATCCCATATTGTACATATTAAACAGGCGGCTATTTTTATGGAAGCAGCAGTCTTGGATAATGGGTACTATTGCCTCTCAAGTATCAGCCTCAGCAGTAGCAGCTCGCAAAGCTGTCTGGCTTCGTACATGGAAGGCTGACTCAGAGCCAAGAAGGTTTTAGAGTCTTTGCCGTTTATTGGAGAATACTCTCTTTGGTAAAGAATTCAACAGTATTTTGGAGTCTGGGGCATACTCCAAGAAAGTGAAGTTTCCTTCTACCCACAAATCCAAACCTAGGTTTCCAGCTTTGACAAACAGTCCCAATCTGATAAGACTAAAAAGCATTGGACTGCCAGAGGACCTGCTTCCAAGCCAGAAGATAAGCCATCAGCCTGATGGTGCAGGCCTCCACCTGGGGGACCCCAGGGTGGGAGGCCGACTTCTTAATTTGCACAGATCTGACAGCAGTCCACCACAGATGCCTGGGTGCAAGAAGCGGTATCTCACGGTTATGGTTTTGCTTTCAAGAAACACCCCCCACAAAGGTTCTTTTGTACCAGCCCGTCTTCAGTAGAAACGAACGCCAGGGCCTTACAAGAGGCAGTTCAGAAGTTGCTTCAATCAGGAGTGATTATTCCAGTTCCTCCTGCGCAACAAGGACAAGGTTTCTATTCGAACCTGTTTCTAGTTCAGAAGCCGCACAGGCCGTATGGCCTATACTCAGTCTCAAGGTGCTGAACAAGTACATTTGGGTGCCTCGCTTTCATATGGAGACTTTACGTTCCATTAATTTGGCCATGGCGATGGAGGATTTTATGGTATCCCTGGATATCCAGGAGGCTTACCTGCATGCTCCTATCACACAGTCTTCAGTGCTATCTTAGGTTTACTTTCAGTTTCAAGCCCTGCCATTTGGACTGGCTACGGCTCCAAGAGTGTTCACCAAAATTATGGTGGTAATGGCGGCTTATCTCCGACAGGGGAGAAGGATTTTTCCATACCTCGACGACCAATTAATCCTGCAACAGACAATAGCTTGTTTACAGAAACAGGTTGGCTCATAAATTAGGCAAAGTCGTCCCTGGTTCCGTCACAGCGTATGACGCACTTGGGTGCTGTATTGGATTCTGGTCTTCAGAGTGTGTTTTTACCTCCGAACAAAATATCCACAATACAGTCGAGGATTCAGGAGTTGCTACTGTCAAGGGGTATCCATTCACGCAGCTATGCCTGTGATGGGATGCCTGTGATGGGATCAATGGTGTAGACATTAGAGTTTGCTCAATTCCACTCAAGGTCTCTTCAACGTCTGATCCTTTCCAAATGGAATGGGTTACATCAGACAATAAAAACCGATTGTTCCTTCCTCTGGCAGTACGGAAGTCGTTGGCCTAGTGGCTACAGACATCCAATCTGGACAAAGGGAGGCCTTTTTGGATCTCAGATTGGGAGGTTCTGACAATGGATGCCTGTCTTCAGGGCTGGGGAGCAGTGTTAGGAAAAAACTTGCTTCCAGGGGCAGTGGACCAAGGAGGAAGGAATAGATAGATTGGAGCTTTGGGCCACTCATTCAGGCAAAGGACATTCTTCAGGAGCAACCAGTTCAAATTTGCTCGGACAATGCAACGGCAGTAGAGTACCTCAATGATCAGGGAGGAAATAGCAGCCAAAAGGCAATGAAGGAGGTAAGCCGCACGTTAAGTTGGGCAGAACGTCATTATCCAGCCTCGTCCACAGTGTTCATTCCTGGAGTCCTAAACTGGGAAGCGAATTTTCTCAGCTGGCACGCCATTCATGCAAACGAATGGGCTTTACACCCCGAGGTCTTCCAAATTCTTGTAGACAAGTGGGGGTTACCGGAGATGGATCTCATGGGTGTAGTACGGGTGACCGGTGGTCAGGAGACCGCCGGTCAGCTTACCGACGCCGGGATCCCGGCAGCATACCGACGCAGGGATCCCGGCGGGGAGTTGCGAGTGCAGCAAGCCCCTTGCGGGCTCGCTGCGGTCGCCACGGGTTCTGTTCCCACTCTATGGGTGTCGTGGACACCCAAGAGTGGAAATAGTTCCTGTTGGTCGGCATGCCGACCATCGGGATAGTGAGCCGTCGGGATGGTGGAGGAGTTCATGTGACTGTCGGTTCCCGCATACGGGTAAAGAACGAATCCTAAAGCGATCTTTGTGGATGCCCTGTCAGAGAGATGGGAATTTCATCTGGCCTATGTGTTTCCACCAATCGCCCTCTTGCCCAGTGTGATGTGAAAGGTAAAACTGGGAAAGGGCGCCGGCTTGGCCCAAAAGACATTGGTACACAGATCTGCAGAGCCTGTAGGTGGATACTGCATACCTACTCCCTCAACTTCCAGATCTATTGTTTCAGGGTCGGCTTGGTTCTTGAGACTTCCATCCTGAAAGCAAGAGGTTTCTCACAACATGTAATTCAAACAGTGCTTAGAGCAAGGTAAACATCCTCTGCTCGCATTTATTACCGAATATGGCAGTCCTATATTCAGTGGTGCAGTGACAAGAAATTTGACCCTAGGTCTTTCAGAGTTTCCAGAGTCCTAGCATTCCTTCAGGCAGGAATGGACAAAGGTCTACGGGTGCTTCCTTGAGAGTTCAGGTGTCAGCATTAACTGTGTGGTTTCAAAAGAAAATTGCTAACCTACAGGATGTTCACACTTTTTCCAAGGAATGCTTCACATCTAGCCTCCTTTTGTTCCTCCTACTTCTCCTTGGGATCTAGATTTTAGTCCTAAAGGTGCTTCTAATTGCCCCATTTGAACAACTAAAGCAAGTGGATCTCAAATTGTTGACGGCTAAAGTTCTCTTTCTACTGGCTAATGCTTCAGCTAGAAGAGTTTCAGACTTGGGGGCATTATGTCGCCCTCCTTTTGTGATGTTTCATCCAGATAGAGCGGTTCTCAGAATCAAATCTGGTTATCTTCCTGAGGTGGTGTCCAAATTCCACCTTAACGAAGAAATTGTAGTCCCGGCTTTCCAAGGGCTGGACCTTTCTTCGGGAGATGCATCATTGGACATAGTCCGTGCTTTAAGTATCTACGTGGATCGTACCAGTGCCATCAAAAACAGACACGCTTTGTTCTCTATGGATTTCACAAGAGAAGATGGCCTGCTGACAAGCAGACACTGGCGAGGTGGCTTCGGATGACTATTTCAGAAGCATATTCTCAAGCTGATCTACCTATTCCGGCTAATATCTCTGCTCACTCTACTTGAAGGGTAGGTCCGTCATGGGCAGCACAATGTGCTGCTTCAGCTGAACAGATATGTAAGGCAGCCACATGGTCTTCCATTAACACATCATTAGACATTATGCCTTTGATACCTTTGCCTCTCAGGACGGTGCATTCGGGCGAACGATTCTCTTATCAAATCAGGAGCATCCCCCCCCCCCCCACTAAAATTGCTTTAGGACATCCCAATGTTTATCCTGTGGATAACCTGTGGACCTTGCAGGAGAAATACGTAGTTATGGTAGACTTACCGTCGATAACTCTATTTCTCCTAAGTCCACAGTGTCCACAGGGATACCACCCTGACGCAGCTGATTTGAGGATCCTTTCACCTACTAGCCTCTTCCTTCTTGTGCGGAAGTGTGTGCATGTGTGTTGTTCTTGCCTGATTAGGTCTCTCTATGATGCTCCTGCCTTGAGCTTTGGAAAACAACTGAGTTGCCTGAGCCAGGAGGTGGGTATATAGGGAACTGGCCCGTTGTATTCTGGAAAGCTGAAAAGCTTTGATCGTTGGTGCCAGTCCGCTGACGCTAACTCATATCCCATTGTTTATCCTGTGTACCTATGAGAAAGTGTTATCAACGGTAAGTCTACCATAACTACATATAGTCACTCGTGTTCTTTAAAGTATATTTCTTCTTCAGGGTCCATAGGCATCCTCAGAGATGACCTTAGGTGTATGGAGACCAGGGTCAGGCACCAAACAATCTTTCAAGCTCCCAAGAAGCACTGGTCCTTCTCCCTCATACCCTGCCCACAGCTCAGGCTCTTCAGTTTTGAGTTTGGTGCCAGCTGGAGCTGTTCACGGTTTAAACAGTGGGGCTGCTTTATACAGCCCAAGCTTTATTTCTCTAACGTCCTAAGTGGATGCTGGGGACTCCGTAAGGACCATGGGGGATTAGCGGCTCCGCAGGAGACTGGGCACAACTATAAAGAAAGCTTTTAGACTACTGGTGTGCACTGGCTCCTCCCACTAAGACCCTCCTCCAGACTTCAGTTAGATTCTTGTGCCCAGCTGAGCTGGATGTACACTAGGGGCTCTCCTGAGCACCTAGAAAGAAAGTATATTTAGGTTTTTTATTTTACAGTGAGATCTGCTGGCAACAGACTCACTGCAGCGAGGGACTAAGGGGAGAAGAAGCGAACCTACCTAACAGGTGGTAGTTTGGGCTTCTTAGGCTACTGGACACCATTAGCTCCAGAGGCATCGACCGCAGGACCCGACCTTGGTGTTCGTTCCCGGATCCGCGCCGCCGTCCCCCTTACAGAGCCAGAAGCAACGAAGAGGTCCGGAAAATCGGCGGCAGAAGACTGCGGTCTTCACCAAGGTAGCGCACAGCACTGCAGCTGTGCGCCATTGCTCCTCATGTACACCTCACACTCCGGTCACTGATGGGTGCAGGGCGCTGGGGGGGGGCCCCCTGAGGGCAATATATGACACCTTGGCTGGCAAATATACATCATATATAGTCCTAGAGGCTATATAGATGTAAAATTACCCCTGCCAGTATTCCAGAAAAAGCGGGAGAAAGTCCGCCGATAAGGGGGCGGGGCTTCTCCCTCAGCACACTGGCGCCATTTTTCCCTCACAGTTCCGCTGGAAGGAAGCTCCCTGGCTCTCCCCTGCAGTCTGAACGCTACAGAAGGGTAAAAAAGAGAGGGGGGGCACTAAATTTAGGCGCAGTATAGATAATAAATAAATAAATATATATATATATATATATATATATATATATATATATGATATATATATAAAAAAGCAGCTATAAGGGAAAACACTCATTGATAGTGGGATCCCTGTGTTATATAGCGCTCTGGTGTGTGCTTGCATACTCTCTCTCTGTCTACCCAAAGGGCTTTGTGGGGTCCTGTCCTCTATCAGAGCATTCCCTGTGTGTTTGCGGTGTCGGTACGGCTGTGTCGACATGTTTGATGAGGAGGCTTATGTGGAGGCGGAGCAGATGCCTGTAAATGTGATGTCACCCCCTGCGGGGTCGACACCTGAGTGGATGGTGCTGTGGAAGGAATTACGCGATAGTGTCGACTCCTTACATAAAAGGTTTGACGACATACCAAATGTGGGACAGCCGGCTTCTCAGCCTGTGCCTGCCCAGGCGTCTCAAAAGCCATCAGGGGCTCTAAAACTAAAACGCCCGCTACCTCAGATGGCTGACACAGATGTCGACACGGATACTGACTCCAGTGTCGACGACGATGAGACTAATGTAACTTCCAGTAGGGCCACACGTTACATGATTGAGGCAATGAAAAATGTGTTGCACATTTCTGATGTTACCCCCGGTACCACAAAAAAGGGTATAATGTTTGGAGAGAAAAAACTACCAGTAGCTTTTCCTCCATCTGAAGAGTTAAATGAAGTGTGTGAAGAAGCGTGGGCTTCCCCTGATAAAAAGCTGGTAATTTCTAAGAGGTTACTAATGGCGTACCCTTTCCCGCCAGAGGATAGGTCACGCTGGGAAACATCCCCTAGGGTGGATAAAGCGCTCACACGCGTGTCAAAGAAGGTGGCACTACCGTCTCCGGATACGGCCGCCCTGAAGGAATCTGCTGATAGAAAGCAGGAGGCTATCCTGAAGTCTGTATATACACACACAGGTGTTATACTGAGACCGGCTATAGCTTCAGCCTGGATGTGCAGTGCTGCTGCGTGGTCAGATTCCCTGTCAGAAAATATAGATACACTATATTGCTAAACGTAGAGCATATAAAAGACGCACTTTTATACATGAGGGATACACAGAGGGATATTTGCCGGCTGGCATCCAAAATTAGTGCAATGTCCATTTCTGCCAGGAGAGGGTTATGGACTCGGCAGTGGACAGGAGATGCAGATTCCAAACGACACATGGAAGTTCTGCCTTATAAGGGTGAGGAATTGTTCGGGGATGGTCTCTCGGACCTCGTTTCCACAGCAACAGCTGGGAAGTCTACATTTTTACCCCATGTTCCCTCACAACCAAAGAAAGCACCGTATTATCAGGTACAGTCCTTTCGTCACAATAGGGGCAAGCGGGTTAAAGGCGCGTCCTTTCTGCCCAGAGGCAGAGGTAGAGGGAAAAAGCTGCAGCATACAGCCAGTTCCCAGGAGCAAAAGTCCTCCCCCGCTTCCTCCAAGTCCACCGCATGACGCTAGGGCTCCACAGGCGGAGCCAGGTACGGTGGGGGCCCGTCTCAAAAACTTCAGCAATCAGTGGGCTCGCTCACGGGTGGATCCCTGGATCCTTCAAGTAGTATCTCAGGGGTACAAGCTGGAATTCGAGACGTCTCCCCCCCGCTGTTTCCTCAAATCTGCCTTGCCAACAACTCCCTCAGGCAGGGGCAGTGCTAGAGGCAATTCACAAGCTGTATTCACAACAAGTGATAGTAAAGGTACCCCTACTTCAACAAGGAAGGGGTTACTATTCCACAATGTTTGTGGTACCGAAACCGGACGGTTCGGTGAGACCCATTTTAAATTTGAAATCCTTGAACACATATATAAAAAAATTCAAGTTCAAGATGGAATCACTCAGGGCGGTTATTGCAAGCCTGGACGAGGGGGATTACATGGTATCACTGGACATCAAGGATGCTTACCTACATGTCCCCATTTACCATCCTCACCAGGAGTACCTCAGATTTGTGGTACAAGATTGTCATTACCAATTCCAGACGTTGCCGTTCGGTCTATCCACGGCTCCGAGGGTCTTTACCAAGGTAATGGCCGAAATGATGATACTCCTTCGAAAGAAGGGAGTTTTAATTATCCCGTACTTGGACGATCTCCTGATAAAGGCGAGGTCCAGAGAGCAGTTGTTGGTAGGGGTAGCACTATCTCGGGAAGTGCTACAACAGCACGGCTGGATTCTAAACATTCCAAAGTCACAGCTGGTCCCTACGACACGTCTGCTGTTCCTAGGGATGGTTCTGGACACAGAACAGAGAAAAGTGTTTCTCCCGGAGGAGAAGGCCAAGGAGCTGTCATCTCTAGTCAGAGGCCTCCTAAAGCCAAAACAGGTTTCGGTGCATCACTGCACGCGGATCCTGGGAAAAATGGTAGCTTCCTACGAAGCGATTCCATTCGGCAGGTTTCATGCAAGAACCTTTCAGTGGGACCTGTTGGTCAAGTGGTCCGGATCGCATCTTCAGATGCATCGTCTGATAACCCTGTCTCCGAGGACAAGGGTGTCTCTGCTGTGGTGGCTGCAGAGTGCTCATCTTCAAGAAGGCCGCAGATTCGGCATACAGGACTGGGTCCTGGTGACCACGGATGCCAGCCTTCGAGGCTGGGGAGCAGTCACACAGGGAAGAAACTTCCAAGGACTATGGTCAAGTCAGGAGACTTCCCTGCACATAAATATTCTGGAACTGAGGGCCATTTACAATGCCCTAAGTCAGGCAAAACCCCTGCTTCAAAACCAGCCGGTACTGATCCAGTCAGACAACATCACGGCGGTCGCCCATGTAAATCGACAGGGTGGTACGAGAAGCAGGACGGCGATGGCAGAAGCCACAAGGATTCTCCGATGGGCGGAAAATCACGTGTTAGCACTGTCAGCAGTGTTCATTCCGGGAGTGGACAACTGGGAAGCAGACTTCCTCAGCAGGCACGACCTCCACCCGGGAGAGTGGGGACTTCATCCAGAAGTCTTTCAAATGATTGTAAACCGGTGGGAAAAGCCACAGGTGGACATGATGGCGTCCCGCCTAAACAAAAAGCTAGAAAAATATTGCGCCAGGTCGAGAGAACCGCAGGCGATAGCTGTGGACGCTCTAGTAACACCGTGGGTGTACCGATCGGTTTATGTGTTCCCTCCTCTTCCTCTCATACCAAAGGTACTGAGGATAATAAGGAGAAGAGGAGTAAGAACTATACTCATTGTTCCGGATTGGCCAAGAAGAGCGTGGTACCCGGAACTTCAAGAAATGATGTCAGAGGAACCATGGCCTCTACCGCTCAGACAAGACCTGCTGCAGCAGGGGCCCTGTCTGTTCCAAGACTTACCGCGGCTGCGTTTGACGGCATGGCGGTTGAACACCGGATCCTGAAGGAAAAGGGCATTCCGGAGGAAGTCATTCCTACGCTGATTAAAGCTAGGAAAGAAGTAACCGCAAACCATTATCACCGCATATGGCGAAAATATGTTGCGTGGTGTGAGGCCAGGAAGGCCCCAACGGAAGAATTTCAGCTGGGCCGTTTCCTGCACTTCCTACAGTCAGGGGTGACTATGGGCCTTAAATTGGGTTCCATTAAGGTCCAGATTTCGGCTCTATCGATTTTCTTCCAGAGAGAACTGGCTTCACTACCTGAAGTTCAGACTTTTGTTAAGGGAGTGCTGCATATTCAGCCCCCTTTTGTGCCTCCAGTGGCACCTTGGGATCTCAACGTGGTGTTGGATTTCCTAAAGTCACATTGGTTTGAGCCACTGAAAACCGTGGATTTGAAATATCTCACGTGGAAAGTGGTCATGTTGTTGGCCTTGGCTTCGGCCAGGCGTGTATCAGAATTGGCGGCTTTGTCATGTAAAAGCCCTTATCTGATTTTCCATATGGATAGGGCAGAATTGAGGACTCGTCCCCAGTTTCTCCCCAAAGTGGTATCAGCTTTTCATCTGAACCAACCTATCGTGGTGCCTGCGGCTACAAATTACTTGGAGGCTTCCAAGTTGTTGGATTTAGTCAGGGCCCTAAAAATCTATGTTTCCAGGACAGCTGGAGTCAGAAAGACTGACTCGCTCTTTATCCTGTATGCGCCCAACAAGTTGGGTGCACCTGCTTCAAAGCAGACTATTGCTCGCTGGATCTGTAGTACGATTCAGCTTGCACATTCTGCGGCTGGACTGCCGCATCCTAAATCAGTAAAAGCCCATTCCACGAGGAAGGTGGGCTCTTCTTGGGCGGCTGCCCGAGGGGTCTTGGCTCTTCAACTTTGCCGAGCAGCTACTTGGTCGGGGTCAAACACGTTTGCTAAATTCTACAAGTTTGACACCCTGGCTGAGGAGGACCTTGAGTTTGCTCATTCGGTTCTGCAGAGTCATCCGCACTCTCCCGCCCGTTTGGGAGCTTTGGTATAATCCCCATGGTCCTTACGGAGTCCCCAGCATCCACTTAGGACGTTAGAGAAAATAAGAATTTACTCACCGGTAAATCTATTTCTCATAGTCCGTAGTGGATGCTGGGCGCCCATCCCAAGTGCGGATTGTCTGCAATACTTGTATATATTTATTGCTTAACTAAAGGGTTATTGTTGAGCCATCTGTTGAGAGGCTCAGTTGTTATCATGCTGATAACTGGGTATTGTATCACGAGTTATACGGTGTGCCTGGTGTGAGTCTTACCCGGGATTCAAAATCCTTCCTTATTGTGTCAGCTCTTCCGGGCACAGTATCCTAACTGAAGTCTGGAGGAGGGTCTTAGTGGGAGGAGCCAGTTCACACCAGTAGTCTAAAAGCTTTCTTTATAGTTGTGCCCAGTCTCCTGCGGAGCCGCTAATCCCCCATGGTCCTTACGGAGTCCCCAGCATCCACTACGGACTATGAGAAATAGAATTACCGGTGAGTAAATTCTTATTTTTTATGATTTTTTTTATTTCAGTGTCTTCAACCATTGACTAGGCAGGGCTAGGTAGTCCTTCGGATGCCATTACTGCTCTAACCCCACCTCTCCCGCCAAAGCCGTGACTACAGCCACAGCAAGGAACTTTCAGCAAGGACCATGTATAGCCTTTACTAGCAGTGGCGCTCAGTGGAACCCCGGAGTGCATACTGAGCACAGGGGCAAGCAAAGCAGTCCATTCCTCCAGTCCCGGCAGACAGACCGCAGGTGCTGATGTGCATCCAAGCCACGGCTGTGGACTGCATTAGACCACCAGGGCACATATTACTGGCACCGGGGACACTTTTTATGAGGCCAGGGTACTGGTGGTTAAATCGTCAAGGAGAGGTCAGCGCTTCCCCAGGCCAGGGCGCCGTTCTGCTGAGGTCTTCCTGCCTTGAGCTGCTTCTCCCCCACTGTGAGACACGCTGCAGCCATTTTCAGCACTGTAAGTCTCCGGGAACGCTGAATCCAGTCTTCCTGTAGGAGTGAGGTTATACGCAGCGCTATTTCCTACAAGCCGCTGCGGCTGAGTAGTTGAACCTAGTGCCCATTGTAGTTAAATTTGTGATTTCTGCATTGTATTTATGCTTGTTCTGCTTTCTGCTATTTCGTATAGCTTACCCTTAATTTCTTACTGTAACCCTAAGATATTTAGTGTATACAGGGTTTTCTGTGCTCCACATTACACTGTATTTGTGGGTACATATTGTCACATACTGTGTTGTGTTGCAAAGAGTGCATTGCCATATTGTGTTCATTTCTCCCTGAAGCAATTTCTAGCTAAGGCAAGGGAACAAAACAGGCTCTGGCTCCTACACTGGTGTCCTGTAGGACCTGTTCAGCAGACTTATCAGAGGATGTGTTGCAAGATGGTCAGTGTTCCCCTTTTTATTCACCACCTGGCCAGTCTGCCCTTCCATCTCCAGCACAAGAGCCTCCTTGGACTTTTTCCCAAATGCTGGCACATACACAGCATCGGCACTAGCTCCCTCTACAAGATTGCCACACCAGTTACCACAAGAGGTTCATCCATCTATACCGGTCCCGCCTGTCTCTCCTTCATGGATGGAAAAGTTATCTGCCTCTGTGCGGAATCTAGCGACCTCTTCTGCCTTTCACCATATGTTGCAGAGCCAAGAACCCTTGCCTACTACTACTACCAAGCGTGCTGTGCCATCTCCAGTCTACGCCATTGTCAGATTCTGAGGAATCATCTGGTGAGGCAGACAATGCAGGTCTATCGAATACGGATTTCCCCCTCTGGGAAAGAAGACTATCAGTCTAAACGTTATGTAGCTGCTTTAGTGAGAGCGGTTAAATTCAATCTTTAATTGGAAAATAAAGAACCAGTACCTAAAGCAACAGACCCTCTGTATAAACGCCAGAAGGTAGTGGTGGGGGGAATTCACCACTCAGATCACTTTGCTGATGCAATGGGCAAAGCATGGAAGGTTCCTAGCAAAAAATTCCACATCCCTAAAAGGGTTAGTTCCTATTACCCTTTTCCAGCTACTGGTTGTTCTAAGTGGGAACCCCCCTCAAACAGTGGATTCCCATATGACATGTTTGGCAAACAGCTCAACTTTACCTGTTTTTACAGCATCTTCCCTGAAGGAGATGCCGCAAAGACAGTTGGATGTGTCTTAAATCTTTATACTCTCTTATTGGAGCTACTTCTCGCCTGGCTGCAGTCTTGGTGGCTAAGGCTTTAGAAAGCTGGGCAGATGCCCTAGTAAAAGACGCTACCCCAAAACAACTTTCCTACATTGCTAATATCAGAGATGAAGCTTTTAATACTGGAGAAGCGGCCCTGGATACTGTACTTCAATCCTCAAAGGCTTTGGCTACCTCAGTTGTGGGCTGCCGTATTGTTTGGCTTCGCTCATGAAAGGTTGACTCTGACTTTCTAAGAAGCCTTTGGATATCCCATAAGGGATATTGGGGACAGAATTAGTACGATGGGGCATAGACAGGTCCAAAGGAGCCAGTGCACTTTAAATTTCTTCAACTGGGTGTGCTGGCTCCTCCTCTCTATGCCTCCTCCTGCAGGTCAATTAAGAAAAAAGTGTCCTCAGGAGAGGATGCACAATCTGCAAGCTCCAGAGTTTTTCTTCAATTTCTTTTAAACTTTTTTCTGCAGCGGAGTACACTGGGGTTCCACAGGGAATAACATCAAGGTGTAGAGTAGGATCTTGATCCGAGGCACCAACAGGCTAAAAGCTTTGACTGTTCCCAGGATGCATTGCACCGCCTCCTCTATATCCCCGCCTTCAGGCACTGGAGCTCAGTTTGTAAGTTGGTGCCCTGCAGGCAGGTCACTAACAGGGAGGAGCTTTTATATGAAGAAATAGAAAACTTCAAGGGCTGCAGCATAGGCACTCATAGTGTGAGATGTCATTCGGACATCTCATGCTGCAGCTCCATCACCTTCCCCGGCGGCGCTGTATACTCCCGCGTCCTGGTTGCCGGGTACTTACAACGCAGGGCTCCAGTTTTTTTTTCCTCAGCTAGCACACACTCACCACTGCTCTCCGGGATCGCGTGGCCGCATCAAGAGAGGAGGTAAGAGGGTCCCCCAGGCAGGACCCGCTGCAAATTGCGATTCAGCGCGGTCCTTAGGAGACGGGCCGCGCGCGCTTGTGTGGACACTGTTGGTACAGGGACCTTACTAGACCACCAGGGCAGGGGCACAGGGCAGATTCTCTATAATCTGTTTTAATATGGGCCCACAGTACCCGGTGGTGAAGTCCAGCAAGGGTATAAGGCTCTGACCTGTATCCCCTCCCCCCAGCCCCAGGGCGCCATTTACAGTAAATGTTCCCGCCCTGGAGCTGCATCTCTCTGTCTCCCTCACTCCCTGTCAGCGTTTGGCGCCATCACTGCATGCTGAGCTGATTCTGGGACTGCATGGGCAAAGTCTCCTCTGTAAAGCCGCCTGCATCATCAGCGCTGTGCGTTTTACAGGACACTTAAGTATTCTACATGTCTTTTGACAGTGTTAGTTAAGAAACAGTGCATTACTACAGGGCTATTTAGTACAAGTACCCTGTGATATACATCCAGTCTTTACTGTGCATTGATATATCTATAAGCCTACATAGCTTTACTTAGTACTACTTAGTATTGCTGGTCCAGTGCAGTTTTATTGTTGGTCATTGTACATGTGTCTGTGTGTGTGTGTGTGCATATAGCTGCTGTGTGATATCTACTCCGTGTTTCTCACTCATACTGCTATCCCTATATTCTGTACCCTGAGGGGGCTAAGTGCGTCAGGGTTGTCGTTGGGCTATTTCTCTAATTTACTGACTACGCTGGTAACTAGACTTGCGCCCCCTATGGGACCTTTCGTGCCTTTACAGCCACATATCGTCCCTGCGGGTAATCATCCATGGGCAGATCTCCTGTCCACTCAGTTACAGCAATTGGATCACTCATTGACTAAACAGAAACCTAACCCTCGCTCACCTAAGACCAAGGGGTCCTCTAAGCGGGCCATTACTTCCTCACAATCCACTCATGTTTCAGATACTTCTTCCGATGAGGATGGCGTGTATACTGACCCCTCGGACACTGATCCAGATGCTTCTGATGGGGAGTCTATTGTACAGGTGGATGTTCCTGACCTCATAGAGGCTATCAGGCTGATTCTTCAAATTGATGATGAACCAGAACCTGTTGTTGCCTCTAAGAAACCTGATAGATTCAAACATTAGAAGGTTATCAAATTATTTTTGCCTCATTCTGTCCACTTAGTTGATATACGTCAGGAATCCTGGAAGAATCCAGGAAAGAAATTCACAACTCACAAGGAGATGCTAGCTCGCTATCCCCTCACTGCGGAGTTAAGTAAAAATTGGTAAACACCACCGCCGGTGGACTCGCAAGTCGCTCGGCTGGTGGTGTCATCTGCTCTGCCTGTCACTACCGTCACCTCTCTGAAGGAACTGACAGATAAGCGTGTGGAGGGTTGCTTAAAGTCTATACCCTTGCAGGAGCTGTGCATAAGCCCACCATTGCAGCTTCTTGGGCTGCAGAAGCTATTGAAGCGTGGGCTCATGAGGTGGAAGCAGAGCTGCTGTCCAATTTTCCTTATAATGCTAGGCAATGTCTTTCGTATATTGTTACAGCCTCTCGGTACATTAAGGAGGCGGCTTCTGATGCCGGTGTTCTGGCGGCCAAGGCCTCTACTATGTCCATTCTGGCTTGCCGGATTCTCTGGTGAGGCCCTGTTCTGTGGACTGGAGTCTTAAGAAAAACGTGGAGGTGCTCCCTTTTTAGGGGAACATCCTTTTTGGTGAGGATCTCAACAAGATTGTTGATGACTGCATGTCTACCTAGTACTGCTCCTTCGGCCCCGAAGGTTAAGAGTACTTCCTTTTGTTCCTTTCGACCTCCTGGTAAAGCAAAGGGTCAGGCGTACCCGAAACAGGCTCGTACTACCAAAACCACTAAGCCCAAACCTAAACGTGCCTGGGATGCCTGTCGGCCTGCTTCCAAATCGGACAAGACTGCTGCATTATGGGGCGGGCCTCCCCTGGGGGATCCCAAGGTGGGAGGCCGACTTCTATGGTTTACCCAGGTATGGTTGAAGACCACTTCAGACGCCTGGGTAAGGGAAGTCATCACTCACGGATACGCCATATCCTTCATGAAACGTCGCCCTCATCAATTTTGCCTGACAAACATCCCTTCGGATCAGATAAAGGCAAAAACCCTTCATTTGGTGGTAGTCCCTCCTGGACACAGGAGTGGTAGTGCCGGTGCCTCTGGCTCAGAGAGGCAGTGGGTACTATTCACCGCTGTTCCTAGTCCCAAAACCGAATGGTTCCTCCCAGCCCATTCTCAGCCTCAAGTCTTTGAACAAATTTGTGAGGGTCTCCAAGTTTTGTATGGAAACTCCTTCGCTCTATTGTTCTGGCTTTGGAGCCAGGGGACTATATGGTATCCCTGGACATATACATGATGCTTACCTACATTTCTCTGACGTCCTAGTGGATGCTGGGAACTCCGTAAGGACCATGGGGAATAGCGGGCTCCGAAGGAGACTGGGCACTGAAAGAATTAGGACTACCCAAGCTAGCTGCAAGCAGGTAGGTTCGCTTCTCTCCCCTAAGTCCCTCGTAGCAGTGAGTCTGTTGCCAGCAGATCTCACTGAAAATAAAAAACCTAAATATACTTTCTTTTCTAGAAGCTCAGGAGAGCCCCTAGTGTGCATCCAGCTAGAGCCGGGCACAGATTCTAACTGAGGTCTGGAGGAGGGGCATAGAGGGAGGAGCCAGTGCACACCCTCACTGGCTCCTCCCTCTATGCTGGCATACTCTCTCTCTGTCTCCCCAAAGGACTTTGTGGGGTCCTGTCCTCAGTCAGAGCATTCCCTGTGTTTGTGCGGAGTGTCGGTACGGCTGTGTCGACATGTTTGATGAGGAGGCTTATGTGGAGGCGGAGCAGGTGCCGATAAATGTGATGTCACCCCCTGCGGGGTCGACACCTGAGTGGATAGATATGTGGAAGGAATTACGTGACAGTGTCAACTCCTTACATAAGAGGTTTGATGACATAACAGATGTGGGACAGCCGGCTTCTCAGTCCGTGCCTGCCCAGGCGTCTCAAAAACGCCCGCTACCTCAGATGGCAGAGTAGACACGGATACTGACTCCAGTGTCGACGACGATGAGACTAGTGTACATTCCAATAGGGCCATCCGTTACATGATTACGGCAATGAAAAATGTGTTGCACATTTCTGACATTAACCCTGGTACCACTAAAAAGGGTATTATGTTTGGGGAGAAAAAGCAACCTGTGGTTTTTCCCCCTTCTGAAGAGTTAAATGAAGTGTGTGATGAAGCGTGGGTTTCCCCCGATAATAAACTGGTAATTTCCAAAAAGTTACTAAGGGCGTACCCTTTCCTGCCAGAGGATAGGATACGTTGGGAGACATCCCCTAGGGTGGATAAAGCGCTCACACGCTTGTCAAAGAAGGTGGCACTACAGTCTCCGGATAAGGCCGCCCTAAAGGAGCCTGCGGATAGAAAGCAGGAGGCTATCCTGAAGTCTGTATATACACACTCAGGTATTATACTGAGACCGGCTATTGCTTCAGCATGGATGTGCAGTGCTGCAGCTGCGTGGTCAGATTCCCTGTCTGATAACATTGATACCCTTGACAGGGACACTATATTGCTAACTGTAGAGCATATTAAAGACATAGTCTTATACATGAGAGATGCACAGAGGGATATTTGCCAACTGGCATCTAGAATAAATGCAATGTCCATTTCTGCCAGGAGAGTATTATGGACTCGGCAGTGGACAGGTGATGCGGATTCTAAAAGGCACATGGAGGTTTTGCCTTACAAGGGTGAGGAATTGTTTGGGGATGGTGTCTCGGACCTCGTTTCCACAGCGACGGCTGGGAAGTCAACATTTTTACCCCATGTTCCCTCACAGCCAAAGAAAGCACCGTATTATCAGGTACAGTCCTTTCGGCCCCAGAAAGGCATGCGGGTTAAAGGCGCGTCCTTTCTGCCCAGAGGCAGAGGTAGGGGGAAAAAGCTGCACCAAACAGCAAGTTCCCAGGAACAAAAGTCCTCTCCCGCTTCCTCTAAGTCCACCGCATGACGCTGGGGCTCCACAGGTGGAGCCAGGTGCGATGGGGGCCCGTCTCCGGAACTTCAGCGGCCAGTGGGTTCGCTCACGGGTGGATCCCTGGATTCTACAAGTGGTATCTCAGGGGTACAAGCTGGAATTCGAGACGTCTCCCCCTCGCCGTTTCCTCAAATCAGCCTTGCCAACTACTCCCCCAGACAGGGAGGCGGTGCTGGAGGCGATTCACAAGCTGTACTCCCAGCAGGTGATAACCAAAGTACCCCTCCTTCAACAGGGACGGGGTTACTATTCCACAATGTTTGTGGTACCGAAACCGGACGGTTCGGTGAGACCCATTTTAAATTTGAAATCCTTGAACACTTATATAAGAAGGTTCAAGTTCAAAATGGAATCGCTCAGGGCGGTTATTGCAAGCCTGGACGAAGGGGATTACATGGTATTACTGGACATCAAGGATGCTTACCTGCATGTCCCCATTTACCCTCCTCACCAGGAGTACCTCAGATTTGTGGTACAGGACTGTCATTACCAGTTCCAGACGTTGCCGTTTGGTCTGTCCACGGCACCGAGGGTATTTACCAAGGTAATGGCCGAAATGATGATACTCCTTCGAAAAAAGGGAGTTATAATTATCCCGTACTTGGACGATCTCCTTATAAAGGCGAGGTCCAGGGAACAGTTGTTGATCGGAGTAGCACTAGCTCGGGAAGTGCTACAATAGCACGGCTGGATCCTGAATATTCCAAAGTCACAGCTGGTTCCTACAACGCGTCTACTGTTCCTGGGGATGGTTCTGGACACAGAACAGAAAAAGGTGTTTCTCCCGGAGGAGAAGACCAAGGAGTTGTCATCTCTAGTCAGAGACCTCCTAAAACCAAAACAGGTGTCGGTGCACCACTGCACGCGAGTCCTGGGAAAGATGGTAGCTTCTTACGAAGCAATTCCATTCGGAAGGTTCCATGCAAGGATCTTTCAGTGGGATCTGTTGTACAAGTGGTCCGGATCGCATCTTCAGATGCATCTGCTGATAACCCTGTCTCCAAGGACCAGGGTGTCGCTGTTGTGGTGGCTGCAGAGTGCTCATCTTCTAGAGGGACGCAGATTCGGCATACAGGACTGGGTCCTGGTGACCACGGATGCCAGCCTTCGAGGTTGGGGGGCAGTCACACAGGGAAGAAACTTCCAAGGACTATGGACGAGTCAGGGGACTTCCCTACACATAAATATTCTGGAACTAAGGGCCATTTACAATGCCCTAAGTCTGGCAAGACCCCTGCTTCAACACCAGCCGGTGCTGATCCAGTCAGACAACATCACGGCGGTCGCCCATGTAAACCGACAGGGCGGCACAAGAAGCAGGATGGCGATGGCAGAAGCCACAAGGATTCTCCGATGGGCGGAAAATCATGTGTTAGCACTGTCAGCAGTGTTCATTCCGGGAGTGGACAACTGGGAAGCAGACTTCCTCAGCAGGCACGACCTCCACCCGGGAGAGTGGGGACTTCATCCAGAAGTCTTCCAAATGATTGTACACCGTTGGGAAAGGCCACAGGTGGACATGATGGCGTCCCGCCTCAACAAAAAGCTAAAAAGATATTGCGCCAGGTCAAGGGACCCTCAGGCGATAGCTGTGGACGCTCTAGTGACACCGTGGGTGTACCAGTCGGTTTATGTGTTCCCTCCTCTGCCTCTCATACCCAAGGTACTGAGAATAATAAGAAGGAGAGGAGTAAGAACTATACTTGTGGTTCCGGATTGGCCAAGAAGAGCTTGGTACCCAGAACTCCAAGAAATGATCTCAGAGGACCCATGGCCTCTGCTGCTCAGACAGGACCTGCTGCAGCAGGGGCCCTGTCTGTTCCAAGACTTACCGCGGCTGCGTTTGACGGCATGGCGGTTGAACACCGGATCCTAAAAGAAAAGGGCATTCCGGAGGAAGTCATTCCTACGCTGATTAAAGCTAGGAAAGATGTGACCGTAAGACATTAACACCGCATATGGCGAAAATATGTTGCTTGGTGTGAGGTCAGGAAGGCCCCAACGGAGGAATTTCAGCTCGGTCGATTTCTGCACTTCCTACAGTAAGGAGTGACTTTGGGCCTAAAATTGGGTTCCATTAAGGTCCAGATCTCGGCTCTGTCGATTTTCTTCCAAAAAGAACTGGCTTCACTGCCTGAAGTTCAGACTTTTGTTAAAGGAGTGCTGCATATTCATCCCCCTTTTGTGCCTCCAGTGGCACCGTGGGAACTCAACGTGGTGTTGGATTTCCTAAAGTCGCATTGGTTTGAGCCACTGAAAACCGTGGAGCTAAAATACCTCACGTGGAAAGTGGTCATGCTGTTGGCCTTGGCGTCGGCCAGGCGTGTATCAGAATTGGCGGCTTTGTCATGTAAAAGCCCTTATCTGATTTTTCATATGAATAGGGCGGAATTGAGGACTCGTTCCCAATTCCTTCCTAAGGTGGTTTCAGCTTTTCATGTGAACCAACCTATTGTGGTGCCTGCGGCTACTCGGGACTTGGAGGATTCCAAGTTACTGGACGTAGTCAGGGCCTTGAAAATATATGTTTCCAGGACGGCTGGAGTCAGGAAAACTGACTCGCTATTTATCCTGTATGCACCCAACAAGCTGGACTATTGCTCGCTGGATCTGTAGCACGATTCAACTTGCACATTCTGCGGCTGGACTGCCGCATCCTAAATCTGTAAAAGCCCATTCCACGAGGAAAGTGGGCTCTTCTTGGGCGGCTGCCCGAGGGGGCTCGGCTTTACAACTTTGCCGAGCTGCTACTTGGTCGGGTTCAAACACATTTGCAAAATTCTACAAGTTTGATACCCTGGCTGAGGAGGACCTTGAATTTGCTCATTCGGTGCTGCAGAGTCATCCGCACTCTCCCGCCCGTTTGGGAGCTTTGGTATAATCCCCATGGTCCTTACGGAGTTCCCAGCATCCACTAGGACGTCAGAGAAAATAAGAATTTACTCACCGGTAATTCTATTTCTCGTAGTCCGTAGTGGATGCTGGGCGCCCGTCCCAAGTGCGGATTGTCTGCAATACTTGTATATAGTTATTGCCTAACTAAAGGGTTATTGTTCTGAGCCATCTGTTCGTGAGGCTCAGTTGTTATTCATACTGTTAACTGGATATAGTATCACGAGTTGTACGGTGTGATTGGTGTGGCTGGTATGAGTCTTACCCGGGATTCCAAATCCCTTCCTTATTGTGTCAGCTCTTCTGGGCACAGTTTCCCTAACTGAGGTCTGGAGGAGGGGCATAGAGGGAGGAGCCAGTGCACACCAGGTAGTCCTAATTCTTTCTTAGAGTGCCCAGTCTCCTTCGGAGCCCGCTATTCCCCATGGTCCTTACGGAGTTCCCAGCATCCACTACGGACTACGAGAAATAGAATTACCGGTGAGTAAATTCTTATTATTCCTATTGCCATGTCGCATCAGCAATACCTGCAGTTTGCTATTGGCAACCTACATTATCAATTCCGGGCCTTACCTTTTGGACTGACCATGGCTCCGCGAATCTTCACCAAGGTCATGGCGGCGATGACTGCCCTGCTCCGCCGTCAGGGTATCAGGATCCTACCGTATCTGGACGACTTGCAGATCCTGGCGAATTCCCCAGAAGTTCACCTCAGTCATCTGGATCTGACTGTCCAGTTTCTGCAAGCCCACGTGTGGCTCATCAACTGGAAGAAATCATCTCTGGTACCTGCCCAGTGCATGGTGCACCTGGGGGCATTGTTAACCACACACACAACCAGCGGTTGTTCTGGTCACAGGAGAAGCTCCTGAACCTTCAGGACAGGATACAATGCTTCCTCTCTCGCCTGCGAGTGTCGATACACTCAGCGATGCAAGTACTAGGCCTCATGGTGTCTGCTTTCGACATGGTAGAGTACGTTCAATTTCATTCCCGCCCTCTGCAGAAGCTGATTCTTGCCAAGTGGGACGGCCTGCCTCACCGGATTAGGTCTCACATGATCTCCTTGTCTCCGGAGGTTCATCTGTCACTGAGCTGGTGGCTACAGGACCAACGATTGAGCAGGGGTCATCCCTTCTGGATCTCCAACTGGGTCCTCCGGACAACGGATGCCAGTCTGAGGGGAGGGGGCGCGGTTTTGTAGCAACACTCTCTTCAGGGTCGGTGGACCAGGGAGGAGTCTCTCCTCCCGATTAACATTCTGGAATTGCGGGCGGTGTTCAATGCTCTGAAACTGGCCCAGCATCTGATGCAGAACAGGCCTGTTCAAGTACAGTCGGACAACGCCACCACCATAACTCATCAATGTGGCACTCAAAGCCGCATAGCAATGATGGAAGTGTCAAGGATTCTTCAATGGGCGGAACGCCATCTGCCAGCCGTATCGGCATTGTTCATTCCGGGGGTCTTCAACTGGGAAGCGGGCTTCCTCAGTCGTCATGACGTACACGCCGGAGAGTGGAGCTTTCATCCAGAAGTAATCAACTCCTAGTGGACAAGTGGGGCCTACCAGACGTAGACCTGCTGGCGTCTCAACACAATCACAAGGTTTCGGTCTTCGGAGCAAGGACAAGTTATCCTCAAGCAGCGTTTGTGGACGCACTGGCAATTCCATAGAATTTTCGGCTGCCGTACGTATTCCCTCTGGTGTCACTACTGCCCAGGGTAATAAGGAAGTTCAAGCATGAAGGAGGAATCCTACTTCTGGTCGCTCCAGCGTGGCCCAGAAGGCATTGGTTCTCCGACCTACAGGGTCTCTCGTTAGAGCATCCTCTTCTGCTTCCGCAACGCCCAGACCACCTCGTTCAAGGCCCTTGTGTATACCAGGATTTGGCCCGGCTAGCTTTGACGGCGTAGCTCTTGAAGCTAAAGTTCTGAGGGCCAAAGGTTTTTCTGAGGCGGTCATTCAAACTATGTTGAAGGCCCGTAAGCCGGGTTCTGTTCGGATTTATCATAGGGACTGGAATTCTTACTTTGCTTGGTGCGCATCTAACAATCATCACGTTTACAAGTTTAGTACGGCCAAACTTTTGCCTTTCCTGCAACGGGGCCTGGACTTGGGCCTTCGCTTGGCCTCCCTCAAGGTTCATATTTCTGCCTTGTCGGTATTGTTTCAGAGAAAAATTGCGACTCTGCCTGATCATACATTCACTCAGGGTGTTTTACGGATTCAACCCCCCTATGTCCCGCCTGTGGGTGCTTGGGATTTGTCGGTGGTTTTGGAGGCGTTGAAAGAGTCTCCGTTTGAACCTCTTGAGTCTGTGGACCTTAAGTGGCTTACTTTTAAGGTCTTGCTTCTGCTGGCTATTGCCTCTGCTAGACGGGTTTCAGACTTTGGTGCCTTATCCTGTCGGTCACCCTTTCTGATTTTTCACAGTGACCGGACGGTTCTTAGGACGCGCCCTGGTTATCTACCTAAGGTGGTGTCTTCTTTCCACCTTAACCAAGAGATTGTGGTTCCAGCCTTTATCTCTCCTGAATTGTCCTCCAAAGAGCGGTCTTTGGATGTGGTACGGGCTCTCCGTATCTATGTGAAGAGGACAGCCTCCGTAAGGATGTCTGATTCTCTTTGTACTTTTTGTTTTTCACAAACGTGGCTGGCCTGCTAATAAGCAGACCCTGGCCAGGTGGATTAGAATGGTGATTGCACAAGCTTATGTACAGGCTGATCTTCTAGCTCCTGCAACCATCAAAGCCCATTCTACTCAGTCTGTTGGACCTTCTTGGGCGGCCTGCCGTGGTGGGACCCTTGAGCAATTGTGCAAGGCGCTACGTGGTCCTCAGTGAACACGTTCATAAGGTTCTATGCCTTCGATACTTCCGCCTCCCAAGATGCTTCCTTTGGATTCCGGGTTCTTGTGCCCGCAACTCTGCGTCCCCTCCCATAAGGAACTGCTTTAGGATATCCCCGATGTTATTCCCTGTGGAACCCCAGTGTACCCCGCTGCAGAAAAGGAGATTTATGGTAAGAACTTAACTTTGTTAAATCTTTCTGCGAGGTACACCGGGTTCCACAAGGCGCCCACCCTGACGCAGTTCGCTTCTTTGGGTTTGTATGGCATTAGCCGCTGGTACCTTCTCCTGTCGAGAGAATGTAGTCTATGTGGCTACTAACTGTTGTCGTCTTTTACCTGCTACTGCTTTGGACTGGTTAACAAAATTGAGCTCCAGTGCCTGGAGGCAGGGATATAGAGGAGGCGGCGCTATGCATCCTGGGAACAGTCAAAGCTTTTAGCCTGTTGGTGCCTCGGATCAAGATCCTACTCTACACCCCGATGTTATTCCCTGTGGAAAGCAGTGTACCTCGCAGAAACAGATTTAATAAAGGTAAGTTCTTAACCATAAATCTCCTTATTTCTTTCGATATTCTGTTTGGGCAACAGCATACCACCGTGGGAGATGAGGAGGGGGGGGGGGCGGTCACCGGCCTCTTGAGGTGAGGGGCTGTTTGTTCACCGTGGCATGGCGCCTTGGCTGCCGCAGCATGCCGCACACCCCTTACGCTGAGTACACACCCCCCGTTTCACTGTGTGACAAAAGCGTGGGTGAGGCATACGGGTCCCTCCAGCGGGGAACCTGCTTTGATCCCTGCGTGAGACTGTCTTATTACATGGTACCAAGCATTTATGTGAGGTTACTAACATTTAGGAAACCAGGCCAGTATAAAAAAGACACAGTATCTCTGGCGCCATAGCAGGGGGCGGAGCTACATCAGAGCTAGCTAAGCAGCATTTTGGCACCTTCCTCTGCATAAGCAGCAGCAGCCTCACACAGCTCCTCAATAATGGTCACACGCTGGATCACTGGTACAGGGTGTAGAAGGTGAGAGTCGCTATTTTGTGCACAAATATCCCTCTGAGGGATTTTTCATTAGACACACTTGCTGTTTATGTTTGTATAAAACGCTGACAGCCTCACTGGGGCTGTGCAGTGCTGGATGCGCTGGTGTCCTCTCTCCTGTGTCTCCTCTCACATGCAATAGCGCAGGTTTCTATTGTGTTGCAGGCTGTGTTGTATGTGTATTGTACCTGTTTTTCTTTTCACAATGGTAAAACAGAAGTTATGCAGTGTGTAATGCTAGATTTTCCCCTAGCTCATCTGACTCAATATCGTGAGCCATGCAGTCAGTCATCACAAAATGCTGATAAAAATGTGGGGAAGAGTCCAGAGCCCCACTGGCTGGGGGCTATCAAAACTATGATGTCTGATATGTCATCTCAACTCACTGTAAATGCCAATAAAACTCAAGAACTGCAACAAGCAGTGGCAAATCTAGTTGCTAAACATTCCCCCCTGTCCACTACAGGTGCACAAAAACGTGCTTTACCTGCACTTCTATCAGATACTGATGATGATATACAGGATGATGGGGATGATGTGGACCCCATGAGTGGGGACGGACTCCACCCCTACCTAGGGTATTGAACGCCTTATATTGGCTATACGGGATGTGTTAAAGTTCCCCTGGAGGATGCTACTAATCAGCAGTAATTTTTCCTCCCACAAGACAAACTGACTGTCACCTTCCCTGATTCTAAAGAATTGGATGATTTATTAAAATTAGCCTGGAAAAATCCAAATAAAAAATATCAGGTGTCCAAAAGGTTTTTAAATACCTTCCCATTTGCCCCTGAAGGCAGGAAATCCTGGAAAGAATCTCCAGCAGTAGACGTCAGTCTCTCGCCTTCCTAATAAGGCGGTGCTCCGTGCTCTTTTATGTTGAAGGCCCCGGGGGACAGAAAAATAGAGACAACTCTAAAATCTGTCTACACTGCTACAGGTGTAGCTCAAAGGCTGGTCATTGCTGGTTGACGCATGCCATTCGTACATGGGCTGCTCAGATTCAGGAGGGCCTATCGGGATATGACCTTGGTTACTATTGTAACTTTCCTAAAACACATTCAGGACACATCAAGAGTCCTCTGTGACTCCCTTAAGGAGATTGGCAATATTAATGCTAGGACGACTGCTATGGCTGTGTCTGCATGCAGAGCCATATGGTTGCGTCCGTGGATTGCAGACACTGACTCCAAACGTAATGTGGAATCTCTTCCCTTCACTGGTGAATGGCTCTTCGGAGGTGAATTGGATGCATAGATCTCCAAAGCTACTGCTGAGAAATCCACATTTCTCCCTTCAGGGCCTGCTAGACTGTGCTCCTCCCCAACAATTTTTCAAATCAGGCTGCCAGCTTTGGAAAATATGGTGAGGTTACCCAGATGTACAAACAACTACGCTAGCACCACCCGGTGCCTACGAGACGCGGCCAGCCGTCCCCTGCTACAGCATACTGGTCACTACATTGGAACTGACCCAAACAAGCCTTTACGAGGTGATACAGCCCCGGCTCGGCTTCCCCTCGCTGCAGGACCAGTTTGTCGGTGAGAGCACTACGAGGGGATCACCTCAGCCAGTGCAGTCTGGCGCCAGCTACCTACACGTTTGACCTATTTCTAACCAAGGGTCAGCGGTCCTTATACTGCCAAATAATCCAGCAGCCACATGAGGTGAGCTCAGCTTGATTTCGGTTTTCATCTCACAACCAGACCAGGTAAAAGCACGGTGGGACGCCACACGTACCTGCTCTAGAAAACAAGCACTTTACTGTTCTCTTATATAATTGCACGAACTGCTATCAGTTATACAAAAGGTATATTTGTCACGGACCTGAATACCTGAGGGACTTTTTAAAAGTTATTTACATATATCTATGTGGATTCCAGAGACTGGTTATTTATATAGCTACTTATCATACTCATTGCGCAACAGTGTATCTTAATGGAGATGTTTATTTAGCTGAGACCATTTTGAGATACCGCATATGATAGTGTTTGTGTTCGCACTTGGACACATTTTTATGTTACATTTCTTTTTTTTCAATATAAAGTGTACACTGTGCACAGTAAATTTTAGACATTATTTTTATTTTGTTATTTATATATTAAAACCTTTATGTGCAGCATTGATTGGCTTATCTGCATACTGACACTCAGTGGCTTGCATTTGTAATCAATTGTTCAATTAGGGGCTATTCTATCTTCTGTTAATCCTGGGCGCAGCTGTATTTTTTTCCTTTCTATACCATTATATAAACATACAGAAGTTTGTCTACAGCAGCGAACGGGAGAAACAGAGATGTGAATGATTTAAATGTGTATATACATATATACATCTATAAAAATATATTGATATCTTTTATAAAATTAGCGCCTAGGTTTTTTTCTTGTTGTACCTACCCGGGACGTCTACTCTGTCCTTTCGGTCCTCCAGATTTTGATCTAGGGCCCGGGGTGCCTCCAATGCAGCTAGAGGCTCCAGAGGTAAGCCTAAGAAACCAGCCGTTGCAGGCTCTCAGGACCAGAGCACCAGTTCAGCTTCCGCTAAGACTTCAGCATGACTGTGCCCACCCACCCCGAGGTCACTACAGCCATATATGAGACTGTTCCTGCCAAGATGCCTGAGTAACGGACCTTATCTCTCCGGGTTACAAGCTGGAGTTCGACGGTGCTCCTCCCCAACAATTTTTCAAATCAGGCTGCCAGCTTTGGAAAATATGGGTGCTACGCTACTTCTGGCCATCGACAAGTTGGTCCAGTCCCAGGTCATTGTTCCAGTACCCCTGCTACAACAAGGAAAAGGTTACTTCTCCAGTCTGTCTGTAGTGCCAAAACCAGACGGGTCTGTGAGACCCATTTAGAATCTTTACCTGAAGGTTTTCAAATTCAAGATGGAATCTTTGAGAGCGGTAATCGCGGGCCTGGGACAACAGGAATTCCTTGTTTCCCTGAATATCAAGGACGCCTACCTTCATATCCCAATTTGGCCTCATCAGGCCTATCTACGATTTGCCCTATTGAACGATCACTACCAGTTTCAGGCGTTGCCCCTCAACCTGTCTACTGCTCCGAAGGTGTTCAAGAAGGTGATGGCGGAAATGATGTTTCAACTCGGAGTACAGGGGGTCAACATTGTCCCTTACCTGGACGATCTCCTCATAAAAGCAAGTTCCAGGGAGTTTCTATTGCTTCATATAGATCGCACTATCCAACTTCTGTCTCACCACGGGTGGATCCTCAATCTACAGAAGTCTCAACTGGAACCGTCTCAACGGCTCCTGTTTCTGGGTATGATACTGGATACTGTAGCTCAAAGAGTGTTTCTCCCAGAAGACAAGGTGAGAACACTTCAAGAGATGGTTCGCATGGTTCTTCGTCCTGCTTGAGTTTCCATTCATCTTTGCATAAAGTTGTTGGGAAAAATGGTGGCCTGCTACGAGGCGATACAGTTTGGCAGGTTCCATGCCAGACCTTTCCAATTGGACATCGTGAACAAGTGGTCCTGTTCACATCTCTAGATGCACCGAATGATTCAGCTGTCACCCCAGGCCAGGATTTAGTTCCTGTGGTGGTTGCAGTCTTCTAACCTGCTGGAAGGTCGCCGTTTTGGGATTTAAGATTGGACCCCCCTTAACGACGGATGAGAGTCTACGAGGATGAGGAGCAGTTCCAGGGCAGGTGGTCTGTCCAAGAGGCCCTACTGCCGACATTCAGGAACTACGGGTGATATACAGCTTGTGTTGCTCCATAGCGACCGCAACATTCATCTTCTGTCAGACCATGGGTGGATCCTCAACTTACAGAAGTCCTACCTGGAGCCAACTCAGAGGCTCCTGTTCCTGGGGATGTTGCTGGATACTGTGGCCCAGAAGATGTTTCTACCAGAGGACAAGGCGAAAACACTTCAGGAGATGGTTTGCATGGTGCTCCGACCTACTCAAGTGTCCATACATCTTTGCAGAAGATTGTTAGGAAAATTAGTTGCGATCATACGAGGCGATCCAGTATGGGAGGTTCCATGTAAGAACGTTTCAGTTGGATCTCCTGAGCAAGTGGTCTGGCTCTCATCTACAGATGCATCTGATGATTCAGCTGTCACCTCAGGCCAGGATTTCCCTCCTTTGGTGGCTACAGTCCTCCAACCTCCTGGAAGAGAGGATGGGGAGCTGTCACCCAGGGGGCGTAGTTCCAGGGCCGGTGGTCAGCCCAAGAGGCCCTACTCCCGATCAACATTCTGGAACTACGGGCGATATACAATGCTCTGCTTCAGGACTCCTCTCTGCTCAGGAATCGGGTGATCCAGGTTCAGTCTGACAACGCCACGGCAGTGGGGTACATTAATCGACAAGGAGGGACAAAAAGCAAGGCCTGCATGCAAGAAGTGTCAAAAATACTTCTCTGGGCGGAAAGAAATGCAAGAGCACTGCCCGCAATTTTCATTCCAGGAGTAGACAACTGGGAAACGGACTTCCTGAGTCGCCACGACCTCCACCCGGGGGAGTGAGTATTACATCGGGTGTTTCAACAGATTGTCGACAGATGGGGATACCCGCAGATCGACATGATGGCGTCTTGCCTCAGCAAGAAGCTTTGTTGCTACTGCTCACGAACCAGGGACCTTCAGGCGAGTGCAGTGGATGCACTGACGTCACCTTGGCCTTACCAGCTGGTCTAACCATTCCCTCCGATCCCTTTGATCCCAAGGGTGCTCCAACGGATCAGACGCAACGCTTCTGAACATGTCCATAGAACACCCTTGGCCTCTGCCGCTAAGAAAGGATCTTCAGCAAGGACCGTTCGTCTACCCGAACTTAACGGTGGCTTCGTTTGATGGCATGGAAGTTGAGCGGCATATCCTAGCTCTCAAAGGGTTTTCCAAAAAAGTAATTGCCGCTATGGTGCAAGCCAGAAAACCTGTCACATCAAAACATTATCATCATATCTGGAGGAGATAAGTCTCTTGGTGCGAGGAACGCATGTATCCGCCTACGGAGTTTCACTTGAGACTTTTCCTTCGTTTCCTGCAGGCTGGTGTGGATAAAGGCTTACGTCTGGGTTCCGTTAAGCTTTTAATTCTCTTTCAGAAGTAATTGGCTATGTTGCCAGAAGTTCAGACCTTCTTTCAAGGGGTGCTCCACATACAACCTCCCTTTGTGCCGCCTACGGCACCCTGGGCTTTGGATGTAGTGTTGCAATTTCTACAGTCCTCCTGGTTTGAGCCTTTGATGACAGTAGAATACAAGTACCTCACGTGGAAGACAGTGATGTTGATGGCCCTGGCTTCTGCTAGACGCGTTTCAGAATTGGGGGCCTTATGTAAAAGTCCCTACTTAGTCTTTTACAAGGACAGAGCGGAGCTCCGGACTAGACAGCAGTTCATGCCGAAGGTTGTCTCCGCATTCCATCTGAATCGACCTATTGTGTTTCCGTCTTGTTCTGATGCTTCAGCTTCTCCAGAGTCTTTGGATGTGGTGCGTGCTTTGAAGATCTGTGTCAAACGCACAGCTTGGGTCAGGATGACTGATTCCATGTTCGTGCTCTATGATGCGCAGAAAAAGGGTTATCCTGCTTCAAAGCAGTCCATTGCTCGTTGGATCAGGCTTACTATCCAACAGGCCTATGTGTCGGCAACCTTACCTGTTCCTAAGTCTTTGAAGGCCCACTCTACACAATCAGTGGGCTCTTCCTGGGCGGCTGCCCGTGGAGTCTCGGCCTTACAACTATGCCGAGCTGCTACCTGGTCTGGGAAGAACACTTTTTTGTGAAATTCTACAAATTTGATACCCTGGCCAAGGAGGATACCCAGTTTGTGCAGGTGGTGCTGCAGTAGACTCCGCACTTTCCCACCCTTTCTGGAAGCTTTGTGACATCCCCATCGCACAAATTCTGTCCCCAATATCCCTTATGGATGCTAGAGAAAATAGGATTTTAAATACCGGTAAATGTAGTCCATAAGGGACATTGGGCGCCTGCCTCTATGCGGTTACTTTCTGCAGGTTCTCTGTTATCTGTTCAGCTCTTGCTGTTACTGTTGCCAGACGTTGCTGGCCTGGTTATGCATATTGTTATGTTCCTTCTCTCAAGTATGTCATTCTCCTTCGGGCACTATATTACCTATAACTGACCTGTAGGAGGAGGCATAGAGGGGAGGAGCCAGCACACCCAGTTGAAGAAATTTAAAGTGCACTGTCTCCTTTGGACCTGTCTATACCCCATTGTACTAATTATGTCCCCAATATCCCGTATGGACTACAAGAAAAAGATTTACCGGTAGGTATTTAAAATCCTATATTTGGCCCAGAGCTGGCCAAAATAGTCACTAACCTGGTGGCCTCTAAAACTGCTTGCTTGCTCTCAGCCTCCTCTACACAGCCTCAGACTTCATCCTTTTTGATCCTTTTGACCCCCCCCCCCAGGCAAGGCCATGTGTCAGGCCTTTCCTAGACTGTCACGCTCCACAAAGGCCTCTCAACCCCAAACCAAGCATGCCTGGGCTGCTAGACATCCAGCCACCATGCTCACGGATAAACCCTCAGCCTGATGGGGCGGGCCTCCTCCTAGGGGATCCCAGGGTGGGAGGCCGCCTTCAGTTTGCGCAGTCGTGGCATCAGATCACAACAGATGCCTGGGTGCAGGAATCTCTCTCATGGCTACGCGCTCTCCTTTTTCCTCCCCGACTATTTTAATACCAACCCTCTGGTGGACCTTGGTAAATCCAGTGCGCTACAGACAGCTCTTCACTCCTTACTACAATCAGGTGTGATTATTCCTGTCTCAGTGGGGCATGGTATTTTACTAAACACTCTCTCTATTTTTGGTTCAGAAACCCGGTGGGGCTCATCCTCAATCTCAAGTTACTGAACAAATATCTGAGTGCCCAGGTTTTGTATGGAAACCCTCCGTTCCATTGTCCTGGCTATGCGGCCTGGGGACTTTATGGTCTCCCTGGACATACAGGACGCTTACCTACATGTACCTATAGTGCCCTCTCATCAGCAATACCTCCGACTTGCTGTCCTGCATCAGTATTTCCAGTTTCAAGCTCTGCCCTTTTGACCTTTCCACGGCTCCGCAGGTATTTACCAAACTCATGGAGGTAGTGGCGGATCAGCTTAGTTGTCAGAGAATTAGAATACTCCCTTATCGGGACGACCTTCTTATTCTAGCACACTCTCTCACGGTCCTCAGCCACTATCTTCAGGTGACCATAGCATTTAGTCAGGGTCACGGATGGCTAAACAACTGGAACATGTCCTCCCTGATCCCATATCAGAGGATGCTACATCTCTGAGCTCTTCTGGATACTTAAGTACAACGCATCGTCCTTCCTCAAGACAAGATAACGACACTGCACCTAAGGGTACACAAATTGCTTCGCAGTCGCAGGGTGTCCAATACATATCCTGAGCTCAATGGTTTCCACCTTCGACATGGTGGAATATGCACAGTTCCACTCCAGGCCTCAACAGCACCTTATCTCGCCAGGTGGATCGGGCAACCCACATAGCTCAAATCTCAGATGTTGGAACTCCCTCCGGACGTTCGGATGTCAAACCTCCAGCCTGGACAAGGGTCGTCTATTCTGGTTTCTGGACTGGGTTCTTCTTACCACAAACTCCAGCCTCAGCAGGTGGGGAGCTGTCACCAGCTGTCACACCTTTCATGGCCGTTGAACCTAGGTCAAAAGGATTCTCCCAATCAACGTCCTGGAACTTCAAGCTGTCTGCAGAGCCCTCACTCTGTCTCAGGAACTTCTTCAAGGTTATCCTGTCTCATGTCCAGTCAGACAACGACACGGCAGTGGCTTATCTTAGTCACCAAGGAGGCACTCGCAGTGCCTCAGCAATGGCAGAAGTGGCACAGATTCTTGCCTTGGTGGAATGTCCTCTCCGCATTCTTCATCCTGGGAGTCCTTGCCTGGGAAGCAGACTTCCTTAGTCGCCAGGATGTGAATGTCAGAGTGATCTGTACATCCAAAAGTCTTCCAGCTTCTCGTGGACAAATAAGTTATTCTGGAAGTAGACCTCGTGGCCTCCAGAAACAACTACACTGTACCCGTACACAGGTCCAGGACAAGGTATCCAGGCGCAGCCTTTGGTCATCAAATGGCCCTTCCGTCTGGCATACCTCTTCCCTCCGGTATCTCTCCTTCCCAGGGTGCTTTGCAAATTTAAGGAGGAAGGGTGCACTGTGATCATAATTATCGCATCTGGCATTCTTACTTCCAGCGGTGTGCTTAGGGTCACTTCGATCCTCTGGTGTTTCGGTTTTCTAGAATCCTTACCTTTCTCCAGGCGGTCCATGATCTAGACCTAGGCCTTGCTTCTCGTAAGGTGCAAGTCTCAGCTGTGTCTGGTTCCAGACAATAATTGCTCAGTTTCAGGACGTGCATACCTTCCTTTAGGGGGTACTCTGGATCGAACCTCCCTTTGTCCCTCCAGTGACTCCTTGAGATTTGTCAATGGTTCTTTATGCTTTGCAGCAGTCTCCATTTGAACCATTGGACTCTTTTGACCTCAAGTGGTTAACTGCAAAGATTTTTTTATTATTTTTTTTGACAATTGCCTTGGCACGCAGGATGTCCGAATTGGAATCGCTTTCATGCCGCTCTCCATTTTTGATCTTTCATCATGACAGAGCAGTCCTATGGACCAAACAGGGTTACCTCCTTAAGGTGGTATCCAGCTTCCATCTCAACAAAGAAATTATTCTTCCAGCCTTTCACACACCAGGTCTGTCTGCCAGGGAGGCCTCTTCGGATGTGGTCCGAGCTTTGCGACTCTGCGTGGACCATACTAGTTGCCTCAGATAAACTGATTCCCTCTTTGTCTTTTATAGATTCCACAAACAAAGCTGGCCAGCTAACCAACAGACTTTGGCTCACTGGCTTCGCATGACTATCTCACAAGCTTACACCCAAGCTGATCTCCCTGTTCCGGTTACAGTCTCTGCTCACTCTACTTGCTCTCTGGGAAGTTTTATGGGCAGCCCGTCTACAAGGTCCATAGCATCCACAGGGCACCCACCCTGACGCACCACGCTTCAATGGGTTACTCTTCTCGGTCACCAGTTCCCGTCTCCTGTTTGTGTTTCCTATGTGTACCATCCTTACTTCTCTCCTCTCCGACTCCTGCTTTGGGCTTGTTAACTAAAACCGAAGAGCCTGAGCTGTGGGCGTGGTATGAGGAAGAAGGTCCAGTGAAAAGCTTAACTGTTAGGTGCCTGATACTGGTCTCCAGCATCAATACCCCTAAGGTCTCCCTGTGGATCCTATGTACCTCGAAGAAAGAGTTAACAGAGGTAAGTTTTATCATAACTTTTTTTTTTTTTTTTTTTTTTTAGTGCATAATGTTTGTTGGTAGTTAGTATGCAGCTAGACTTTATTAATTTGCTTTTCCTCTTTATGATTTACAGAGTGGCAGTTTGGAGTATCCGCTCATTCCAGACAGTGAGGAGACATCTCAATCACTTATGGATATTGCAACGCCATCTTCTGATCAAACCCAAATTGTTCAGTCCTCCCAGGATGCTACTCCTAAGCGTGATGATGTCATTGTAATAGACAGTGATGAAGAGGAGGAGGATGACAATGAAGGCGATCAAGAGGTAACTTTGGCCTTGTCTAACGGCTGCAAGGGTAAATACTGCATTTGAAGCATTTTTGTGAGGATTATTTTTTTATTTCCCTGCTCTCCCAGGAAATACCAGGTTACGAAGAGGAGGAGGAGGATGATGAGGAAGAGGATGATGATGACATGGGTGATGAAGGGGATGAGAGTAATGGGGAAGACGGTAGTGCTGATGGAAATGAAACCTACGAAGGAGATGATGCTGCGGTGTGTAACTTTGTTTCCAGCCATTCAGTATTCTCTCATAGCCCTTTCAAACTACAATCTGTGATCTGGTCCATAATCATGATATTGTCACTGTTAAGGTCCATACACACTAGACAACGTCGCTCTATGAGCTTCGTCGTCTAGTGTTTCCCCGGGCGGGCGGTGGCCGCCCATACACACTGAGCGTTATGAGCGCTAATATCGCTCAGTGTAATCACGCAGCCGCCGGCCATGCATGCAGCTCCTGGACGACAATCCAGATAGAGCATGCATGCACTGCCGGCAGCGACGATCGTTGCCGACCCGCGGGGGCGCGTATCAGTCGTCATTGGCAGCATACACACTTGCCGAGAAAATGAGCGACGACGCTCAGGAAGGGGGAAAATGAGTGACATCACCCATTTTCTCGGCAAGTGTGTATGGGCCTTAACATGCAGTATTTATTTTTTTAATTTCTCCTTCAACCAAAGCGAATTGTTTTTTCTCAGGGCATATATGGGTTTCTTTAAACTTAAGTAGCAATCATGATATCCAAATAGTTATTCTTATTACAAATACGCCTAATGCAAGCTGAATCTATTTGTAATTACAATAACGTTTTGTATTTATTTTATTTTTATTTTTGGGGGGGGCTTGGGTTTGTTTGTTTTTACGGACATTGGGGCAGATGTATTAAGCCTGGGGAAAGAATATAGAAGTGATAAACCAGTGATCAAGGCAAGGTGATAACGCACTAGCCAATCATTATGGATTTGAAAAATGACATTTAGGAGCAGACTGGCAGGTGCTTTATGACCTTGCACTTATCACTGGTTTATCACTTCTCTATCCCTTCTCAAGGCTTAATACATCTGTCCCCCTCTTTTATCTGTTAGTCCTATGGCAGATACTAGATTCACTGGGAAATAGAGTACAGAAGCAGGAAGATGTTACCTAAAGATAGGGTCATAATGTCCTATTTATGGAAACTAGGAGACCTCCTTGGGCTCAGAGGAAGGTTTGGTTCTAAAAATGAAAAATGAGGCATATAGGCATAGAAAACAAATATCCCAGCTCCAAATCTCCTCTTGCTGTGAATATAAGAAACAGGAAGGTAGACTTTGAGGTAAAGAAATTTAATTAAACCAAATTCATTGTTTTGAAAGCATTGTACCATAACGCTGCCAGCACCAGGTTGAGATTTCAAAGAGCTATTGATATATGCACTATATAGAGGCTGCGCATACGTCAATTCCTTTAAGAAGGTCTGTCCTTTAGATAAACGAAAACGGGCTGAGAAATGAAGATGCCTGAGACCTTAACTTTCAAAGATCTGAATTTTAAACCCAACGCTAGGCAGTACTACAGAACAGAAATTAGAATTCCAGTTGACAATCGGTAGGAAACTCTTTTGATTCACACCAACTATATTGATCTTGCCAAACCTGAAACATGTTTGGTGAACATTGTTTTACCAGCACTGCTGGAATGTCAAGATAAATGTAAGAGTCATTATAAAACACTTGTACAAAAGATTTTTATAAAATTTTATAAAGGATACAAGCTAACAAGTGATTTCTGCTGTCTGGGTGATTCTGGTGATAGGGTTTTTTCCATAAACATCTACCATTCCGTGACCACATTCAATTTGAAGGATTATCCTTGGGAATACTGTTAAGAGACATTAACTTTCTTCCGAGCGCTCCCCTGACATCCATATACAACATTAAACTACTAGTTCTCAACTGGCAAGAGGACTCGTTTTGGGGATTAGCCGCTGATTCCCCTAAGGACTATTGTACTTAAGGCGGTTTATTGAAGCGCAATTTGGTTAATATATATATATATATATATATATATATATATATATATAATCACTATGTGTGTGTGTGTATATATATATATATATATATAATCACTGTGTGTGTGTATATATATAATATAATCACTGTGTGTGTGTGTGTGTGTGTGTGTGTGTGTGTGTGTGTGTGTGTGTGTGTATATATATATATATATATATATATATATATAGTGATGTGCACCGGACATTTGTCATATTTTTGGGTTTTTGGTTTTGGATTCGGACGCGTTTTGGCAAAACCTCACCGAAAATTTTTTGTCGTATTCGGGTGTGTTTTGGATTCGGGTGTTTTATTCAAAAAACCCTAAAAAACATCTTAAATCATAGAATTTGGGGGTCATTTTGATCCCATAGTGTTATTAACCTCAATAACCATAATTTCCACTCATTTCCAGTCTATTCTGAAAACCTCACAATATTATTTTTAGTCCTAAAATTTGCACCGAGGTCGCTGGATGGCTAAGCTAAGCGACACAAGTGGCCGACACAAACACCTGGCCCATCTAGGAGTGGCACTGCAGTGTCAGACAGGATGGCACTTCAAAAAAATTGTCCCCAAACAGCACATGATGCAAAGAAAAATGAAAGAAAAAAGAGGTGCAAGATGGAATTGTCCTTGGGCCCTCCCACCCACCCTTATGTTGTATAAACAGGACATGCACACTTTAACGAACCCATCATTTCAGCGACAGGGTCTGCCACACGACTGTGACTGAAATGACTGGTTGGTTTGGGCCCCCACCAAAAAAGAAGCAATCAATCTCTCCTTGCACAAACTGGCTCTACAGAGGCAAGATGTCCACCTCATCATCATCCTCCGATTCCTCACCCCTTTCACTGTGTACTTCCCCCTCCTCACAGATTATTAATTCGTCCTCACTGGAATCCACCATCTCAGATCCCTGTGTACTTTCTGGAGGCAATTGCTGGTGAATGTCTCCACGGAGGAATTGATTATAATTCATTTTGATGAACATCATCTTCTCCACATTTTCTGGAAGTAACCTCGTACGCCGATTGCTGACAAGGTGAGCGGCTGCACTAAACACTCTTTCGGAGTACACACTGGAGGGAGGGCAACTTAGGTAGAATAAAGCCAGTTTGTGCAAGGGCCTCCAAATCGCCTCTTTTTCCTGCCAGTATACGTACGGACTGTCTGACGTGCCTACTTGGATGCGGTCACTCATATAATCCTCCACCATTCTTTCAATGGTGAGAGAATCATATGCAGTGACAGTAGACGACATGTCAGTAATCGTTGGCAGGTCCTTCAGTCCGGACCAGATGTCAGCACTCGCTCCAGACTGCCCTGCATCACCGCCAGCGGGTGGGCTCGGAATTCTTAGCCTTTTCCTCGCACCCACAGTTGCGGGAGAATGTGAAGGAGGAGATGTTGACGGGTCACGTTCCGCTTGACTTGACAATTTTCTCACCAGCAGGTCTTAAAACCTCTGCAGACTTGTGTCTGCCGGAAAGAGAGAGACAACGTAGGTTTTAAATCTAGGATCGAGCACGGTGGCCAAAATGTAGTGCTCTGATTTCAACAGATTGACCACCCGTGAATCCTGGTTGAGCGAATTAAGGGCTCCATCCACAAGTCCCACATGCCTAGCGGAATCGCTCTGTTTTAGCTCCTTCAATGTCTCCAGCTTCTTCTGCAAAGCCTGATGAGGGGAATGACCTGACTCAGGCTGGCAGTGTCTGAACTGACTTCACGTGTGGCAAGTTCAAAGGGTTGCAGAACCTTGCACAACGTTGAAATCATTCTCCACTGCGCTTGAGTCAGGTGCATTCCCCCTCCTTTGCCTATATCGTGGGCAGATGTATAGGCTTGAATGGCCTTTTGCTGCTTTTCCATCCTCTGAAGCATATAGAGGGTTGAATTCCACCTCGTTACCACCTCTTGCTTCAGATGATGGCAGGGCAGGTTCAGGACTGTTTGGTGGTGCTCCAGTCTTCTGTACGCGGTGGCTGAATGCCGAAAGTGGCCCGCAATTCTTCGGGCCACCGACAGCATCTCTTGCACGCCCCTGTCGTTTTTTAAATAATTCTGCACCACCAAATTCAATATATGTGCAAAACATGGGACGTGCTGGAATTTGCCCAGATGTAATGCACGCACAATATTGCTGACGTTGTCCGATGTCACAAATCCCCAGGAGAGTCCAATTGGGGTAAGCCATTCTGCGATGATCTTCCTCAGTTTCCGTAAGAGGTTGTCAGCTGTGTGCCTCTTCTGGAAAGCGGTGATACAAAGCGTAGCCTGCCTAGGAACGAGTTGGCGTTTGCGAGATGCTGCTACTGGTGCCGCCGCTGCTGTTCTTGCTGCGGGAGGCAATACATCTACCTAGTGGGCTGTCACAGTCATATAGTCCTGAGTCTGCCCTGCTCCACTTGTCCACATGTCCGTGGTTAAGTGGACATTGGGTACAACTGCATTTTTTAGGACACTGGTGACTCGCTTTCTGAGGTCTCTGTACATTTTCGGTATCGCCTGCCTAGAGAAATGGAACCTAGATGGTATTTGGTACCGGGGACACAGTACCTCAATCAAGTCTCTAGTTGCCTCTGAATTAACGGTGGATACCGGAACCACGTTTCTCACCGCCCAGGCTGCCAAGGATGAGTTATCTGCTTTGCAGCAGGATGACTGCTGTGATATTTAATCTTCCTCGCAAAGGACTGGTGGACAGTCAATTGCTTACTGGAAGTAGTACAAGTGGTCTTCCGACTTCCCCTCTTGGATGACCGACTCCCAGCAGCTACAACAGCAGCGCCAGCAGCAGTAGGCGTTACACTCAAGGATGCATCGGAGGAATCCCAGGCAGGAGAGGACTCGTCAGACTTGCCAGTGACATGGCCTGCAGGACTATTGGCTTTCCTGGGTAAGGAGGAAATTGACACTGAGGGAGTTGGTGGTGTGGTTTGCAGGAGCTTGGTTACAAGAGGAAGGGATTTAGTGGTCAGTGGACTGCTTCCGCTGTCACCCAAAGTTTTTGAACTTGTCACTGACTTATGATGAATGCGCTGCAGGTGACGTATAAGGGAGGATGTTCCGAGGTGGTTAATGTCCTTACCCCTACTTATTACAGCTTGACAAAGGCAACACACGGCTTGACACCTGTTGTCCGCATTTGTGTTGAAATAATTCCACACCGAAGAGCTGATTTTTTTTTGTATTTTGACCAGGCATGTCAATGGCCATATTCGTCCCACGAACAACAGGTGTCTCCCCGGGTGCCTGACTTAAACAAACCACCTCACCATCAGAATCCTCCTTGTCCATTTCCTCCCCAGCGCCAGCAACACCCATATCCTCATCCTGGTGTACTTCAACAGTGACATCTTCAATTTGACTATCAGGAACTGGAGTGCGGGTGCTCCTTCCAGCACTTGCAGGGGGCGTGCAAATGGTGGAAGGCGCAAGCTCTTCCCGTCCAGTGTTGGGAAGGTCAGGCATCGCAACCGACACAATTGGACTCTCCTTGGGGATTTGTGATTTCGAAGAACGCACAGTTCTTTGCTGTGCTTTTGCCAGCTTAAGTCTTTTCATTTTTCTAGCGAGAGGATGAGTGCTTCCATCCTCATGTGAAGCTGAACCACTAGCCATGAACATAGGCCAGGGCCTCAGCCGTTCCTTGCCACTCCGTGTCGTAAATGGCATATTGGCAAGTTTACGCTTCTCATCAGATGCTTTTCATTTTGATTTTTGGGTCATTTTACTGAACTTTTGTTTTTTGGATTTTACATGCTCTCTACTATGACATTGGGCATCGGCCTTGGCAGACGACGTTGATGGCATTTCATCGTCTCGGCCATGACTAGTGGCAGCAGCTTCAGCACGAGGTGGAAGTGGATCTTGATCTTTCCCTATTTTAACCTCCACATTTTTGTTTTCCATTTTTTAATGTGTGGAATTATATGCCAGTATCAATAGCAATGGCCTACTACTATATATACTGCGCACAACTGAAATGCACCACAGGTATGGATGGATAGTATACTTGACGACACAGAGGTAGGTAGAGCAGTGGCCTTCCGTACCGTACTGCTATATATAGTATACTGGTGGTCACTGTGTCAGCAAACTGCAAAACTAAAATGCACCGCAGGTATAGAATGTAGATGGATAGTATACTTAATGACAACACAGAGGTAGGTACAGCAGTGGCCTTCTGTACCGTACTGCTATATATACTGGTGGTCACTGTGTCAGCAAACTGCAAAACTAAAATGCACCACAGGTATAGAATGTAGATGGATAGTATACTTAATGACGACACAGAGGTAGGTACAGCAGTGGCCTTCCGTACCGTACTGCTATATATAGTTTACTGGTGGTCACTGTGTCAGCAAACTGCAAAACTAAAATGCACCACAGGTATAGAATGTAGATGGATAGTATACTTAATGACGACACAGAGGTAGGTACAGCAGTGGCCTACCGTACCGTACTGCTATATATACTGGTGGTCACTGTGTCAGCAAACTGCAAAACTAAAATGCACCACAGGTATAGAATGTAGATGGATAGTATACTTAATGACGACACAGAGGTAGGTACAGCAGTGGCCTACCGTACCGTACTGCTATATATACTGGTGGTCACTGTGTCAGCAAACTGCACAACTGAAATGCACCACAGGTATAGAATCTAGATGGATAGTATACTTAATGACGACACAGAGGTAGGTACAGCAGTGGTCTACTGTACCGTAATGCTATATATTATATACTTGTGGTCACTGGTCAGCAACACTGCACTGTACTCCTCCTATATATTATTATACTGGTGGTCCCCAGTCCCCACAATAAAGCAGCACACTGAGCACAGATATGGATAGTTTTTCAGGCAAACAACGTATTACTGGTGGTCACTGTCAGCAAAAAACTGCACTGTACTCCTCCTATATACAGCTGCTCCCCAGTCCCCACAATTAAGTAATAAGCAAGCACAAAATATTTGCAATGCATCAACATAAACGGAGAGGACGCCAGCCACGTCCTCTCCCTAACATTTCCAATGCACGAGTGAAAACGGCAGCGACGCGCGGCTGCTTATATAGAATCCGAATCTCGCGATAATCCGACAGCGGGATGATGACGTTCGGGCGCGCTCGGGTTAACCGAGCCATACGGGAGAATCCGAGTATGGCTCAGACCAGTGTAAAAAGGGTGAAGTTCGGGGGGGGTTCGGTTTCCGAGAAACCGAACCCGCTCATCACTAATAAATATATATATATATATATATATATATATATATATATATATATATATATATTTAGGTTCCAACGGATAAATGCCACTCAGGAGACTTGTCAGCAGGTGAAAAAAACGTATATTATCAGTGGTACTACCAATGATATACGTTTTTTACCTGCTCACAAGTCTCCTGAGTCCCATTTATCCGTTGGAACCTCTATGCTGCTCAAGGAGTGCTGACTGCCATTGGACTTTTATATTTCTATATATATAATGTATTTATATTTGAGTGGATCTCAGATTTATAGTATAATAGGTCAAGAAGAACCTTCCAGTTTCTAAACGAGGATGAGATCTGAGTAAATACCCAATTCTTTATGCAGTTCCAAGTCTTTCCCCAACTTTGTGTCTCACAGATTTCTGTAGTTGAATTGAACGACTAGTACCTGAAGAGAAGTAGACTGGCCCCAACCAAGTGATATCTTGTACATTGTGTGACCAGCCTACCTGGTCCTTCTGTCTGTTTCACAGTGTTGGGGACTGGTTGTCTCGCTGCCCAAGCCTACTTCTCTGCAGTCTTCCACAAGGACCATAGAAGTGATCCCTGAAGGTCATACTTCTCATATTCCTCTGGGTATGAGTAAAGCAAAACCTAGGACCCTTTGGTGTAGGGGCCATTAACAGGGAGAATTTTTTTTTTTTTATTCCTGTGGCTTGTAAAAATAACTATTCAGTTCAGCACTGAACATGATCTCTTCTGAGTGTGCGGGTAATTCCAGAGTCCTAGACTTATGCAGTCCAATGTAAATCCAGAGAGTAAGCTACACTGATATGTTCCTCTAGTGTTGGCAAATACATTTTTGTGTTTCAGATTCCTGACCCTCTGCCAGTTGCTCTGACCACCTCTCAACTGCCTTATTGACACAATAATATTAAGGATTGTTAAAATGTTCCTGTCCATGCTGTCTTGTAAGGTGTTCATAATGGTTTTGGTCTTAGAATATGCATGTTTTGGGGACACTCAACTTAAGCAGATGTATACTTTTTACTATAGCCTCATTAGTGAGAAGATAACTATATTGCTACTGTACCTGTGGCCCAACTAAAATTGTGATCGGTCTTCGCCTCCCCTTCATTAAGCACATTCCTTAAACTACAGGGAATGTCAGATTCCTCTCTGTCATTAATCTCTAATATATGCTTGATTGAATGCACAAAATAATTTGCTTCCCGTTGGATGGCTCTGATCTTGGGGTTTCCTTGTGTCCTGGCAAGGATTCCATAATTTTACATTTCTCCTGGTAGAAAAACTCAAAGTTGCATAGATGTGATGGTGGTTGAGTATTCTCCAAGGAAGAAAATACCTGAATCAAAAACTTATACCACTCTCTGAAGAGCCCACAGGCAAATAGACACCTCTCCATTGCTTCCCTGCAGATATGAGGGCAGATAAAGAAAAGGAACTGCTGCTCACAAAAGATCAGTGTCCATTTTGTTGGTCTTGCCTACCTGGAAAGCCACAAAAGGGAGGAAGTTCTAAAGTGATGGCACCTCTCCTAGTCCCAGCACTGATGAATGGCAGCTGTCCCAATGAGAGCCCCCTTTATCCTCTCTGTGATTCTTCTATAGGTAGTGTGCAGTGACTGGGTCTCTCCTGGAAGTGATCCAATGTGTGGGTGGGTGTGTTAGACCTCTCCGCAGCTCGCTCCCGTAGTCCTCAACTGCACCATAATCAGCCAGAGAAAATAACACCTGGCTTTTCAAACAAAAAATACGTAGAGCTTGAACTTTTACCGGTAAATTTAGAAGGATTACGCTGCTGCTACTATACACTATTATATTCAGTGTCACCTATAGTATCAAAGAGCAATGATTTGTTATAAATTGTTCTCTAAGCTCCCATCCTTTGCTGTAACCCATCTGAATGTTTATTTGTTTATATCTAGGGGCCTGAAGGAACAGATCCTGGTACTGAAACAGAGGAAAGTACGAGTACTGGTGATGTTGGCCAGATACCTACAGACTCTCAAAATAGCGGTAGGAGATTGTTGGGTTTTTTTTGCGGGGGAGGGGTGTATTTAGATTGAACAAACTACCTTTCCTCCCATTCTGTAGGATACAGTTAAATAGAACTGTTTCTAGGGTTATCAGGTGGACCTAAGTATAAAGTGGCTAGAAAACTTCTAGCTCTGTTCAAAATGCAGTAGTTAGAACTGGTGCAACATGTATTTTATTTTCATGATGTTATTACAGAGCTGAAGAATATACTGTAGATAACTAGAGAGTCCATCAGGCTGCCTTGCTCCTCTGCAGTAGGCATATCTCTAAGAACATACGCAGGCTAACCTTGTTCAGAAATATACTTGATATTGCTTAATTCATGATAATATATAAGTGTAAAGAACTTATTAAAAGTATGTTGTAATGCAGTCAGGTCCGGCCCGTGCTCAATTTTTTTCGTAAGCGAATCTAGAGTTTGGCGCTACTTCATGTGATAAACTTTATAAAGGGACCGCGTACGCCTTAGCAAAAAGGGATGTGGGTGTACTCCCAAGGGTACAGAGAGATAGAGGACGACAGGGAAATGGTAACTGGGAAGGCTAGGGTGACAGGAGATAGTAGGTGATTGGGGCGGCAGGGGTGACAGGGAGATACTGTTATAGTGGGAACCGGTGGCAGAAGCCAACAGTAAGTGGCAAACTAGGCAATGCTGGTGGTCTCTGCTCTAAGCAGCAGGAGGGCAATGTGCTTGCCTTGCAGCAATATGGCATCTGCAGCATGCAACCCTGTCCCACGGTTTTCCCTCCCCACTCACCTCACCCCACGGGCTGTCTCATCTTGGGAGGCGGCAGCGGTCAGTTAGCAGTCCAGGGTTGGTGAAAGCAGTGGTGGTGCTCTATGCAACTGTGTACCTGGCCCTGGTGACAGCAGTGGGTGAAAAAGAGAATGACTGTAGTGGGTGATGCCAGGGAGTGGTTAACATGAGTGGGTGACAGGGTGAGGGAGACAGCAGTAGTTGACATCAGGGAGAGTGCGACAGTATTTGGTGACGATAGGGAGTGGATGACAGGGAAGTGACAGCAGTGGGGTGACAGAGAGAGGGTGACATGCAGTTGGTGAAAAATATACCGTATTTCAATGTTCTTACCTGGGCCTAGAAGTGATCCCCGGCGCCCAAGCAGAGCATTAAAGTGAGAGAGGATTTTGGCGTTTGAACCCAAGAAAAAGTGTAAAGGGGAGAAGATGGAAGAGCCCTGCTGCGGCCCATCCACCCCCTCTAGCCAGGCACAGACTCTTTAATCTATTCTGTGTCACTTTGAAGGAGGAGCTGAGAGGAGAGGGGGCGAGAAGAGAAAGTGGCCCCTCCTGCCCCCTCCGGCCGGGCTCGGACTGTCAACATCAGTGTGACGTATTCAGGCAGCGGCTGCTGGCTGCGGTCAGCGCAGCAGCATACAATGAGCCAGTGTGACTTATCATATGCTTGCAGCTGTGGGGGGAAGCAGCACAACTCAGGAGATGGGGCCCCAAACAGGTTGGCGGACTTCACAGTCACGGACTTCAGCGGCGCCCTCATCGGTGCTGCGCTCTACGCGTATGGGTAAGGCCGGGCCTGAATGCCGTTTAAGAACTATTAGCATTTACAATATCTAATTATCAGTTTTGACGCTGTTTCGTATGTGATTCTTCTTCTATAGCAGTATGAAAATATTTCTAGTGACGTTCATATTAACATAGTATCTAAGGTTGAAAAAAGACTATTTCTGCTGCTGCGTACACTGGGCTCCACAAGGATTAACATCAGGGGTGTAGAGTAGGATCTTCATCCGAGGCACCAACAGGCTCAAAGCTTTGACCTTCTTCCCAAGATGCATAACGCCGCCTCCTATATCACCCCACCTCCGTGCACAGGAGCTCAGTTTTGTAGTTATTGACTGCAGTCGCAGGTTACTTAACAGGGGGCTGCCTCAGCCTATTCTTAGCTTTAAATTTGACAGAAAAGAAGAAGAATCTACAAGGGCTGCAGCAGGCTATGTCTGATGGACGTCTCTGCTGCAGCTCCGTCACCCCCAGCGGCGCTGTATACTCCCGCGCCGCGGTTGCTGGGTCACTGCAGTAGAGACGCCAGCTTCTTCTCTTCACGTGAGTCACACACGCCGCCATCTCCTGGATCGCGAGGCCGCTGACAAGGGGGAGGTAAGAGCTTCTATGCTGCACTTTACACCGCGATCCAGCGCGGCCGTTGGAGGCGGGCCGCGCGCACACGGATTACTGGGCTGATGTTCCACTAGCCACCAGGGTTATACTTTATGGGCACAGGTCAGGGGGGACGTTGTACCATTTCCCCCCCCCCCCATCCCCACACACTTTTCTTTACTGCCCGCACGCCTGGTGGGGATGCCTTCAGGGGGATCAGGCCGGACCTGAGGCCCCTCCCCCCCAGCCCCAGGGTGCCATTTATGCAATGTGTTCCCGCCCTGGAGCTGCTTCCTTCTCCCTCACTCCCGGTCAGTAGCCATTACAGATGGAGCCTTGCTGTTCCTGGGATTGCTGGGGCAAATCCTCCTCTGTGGAACCACCTGACTGCCAGTGCTGTGCTTCCTACAGGACACTTGAGTATTCTACCTGTCACTGGGACTGTGTTAGTTAAGAGAGTGCATACTTTCAGGGTTGTGTGGTACAAACACCCTGTGATATACATCCAGTGCTGACTGTGTTTGTTATATCTATAGTTATTACATATAACCACACTGAGTATTACTTTGTATTGCTAGTCCAGTGCAGTTTATGGTACATAATTTCTGCATGGTACACTTGTGACTATATATATGTGTGTGTGTGTGTGTGTGTGTGTGTGTGTGTGTGTGTGTGTGTGTGTGGCCGCTGCGAGGTTGCCTTATTGCAGGGTATTTCACTCCGCGTGCTATTCCTATATTGCTATACCTGAGGGGGCCAAGTGTTTCAGGTTTTTCTATTTTCAATGTAGGATTGTATCACAAGATATACTGTCGGGATATTTTTGCTTGTGATTTATAGTCACCATATATTCTATATCTATTGAACCTCAGGTCTGTGCCGTCTGAGAGTTCTTGCTAGGTATAGTGCTGCTACACCTTGTACCGAGTTGCCCATTACTGTGCACATAGTTATGTCTGCTACACGTGGCAACGATGTTGGGCCCTCTCCCCCACTGCGTGGTAGCTAGGCCGCTGACGCAATGGAGGATAATTTAGCAGCTGAGAGTTCAGGTACAGGGGGTTCATTACCCCCCCAGTGGCTCAGTAGCGCTTGTGGCATCACAGGATCCGCCTTGGGCTACATTCTCCACATTGCTAAGCATGCTTGTGACTAAATTGAAGCCCCCTGTGGGACCACCTGTGCCACTGCAGCAGTTTATGGTCCCTGCAGTGAACCTGCCATGGGCAGATCAGCTTTCCACTCGGTTACAGCATTTGAACCGATCCATGATTAAATCTAAGTGTCACTCTCGCCCGCCTAAGACTAAGTCGTCTTCTAAACAGGCCATTACCTCCTCCCAATCCACTGCTATCCCAGACACTTCCTCTGAGGAGTATGGTACATATACTGATCCCACAGACACTGACACAGATGTTTCTGATGGGGAAGGGAAATCACTGGTGGATGTCCTGGATTTGATTGAAGCATTTAGGCTCATTCCTCAGGTGTCTGATGTTCCTGAGCCTGAGGCTGTCTCTAAAAAGCCGGATAGGTTTAAACGTAAGAAGGTGGTTAAACAAGTTTTACCTCATTCTCAACTCCTGGCTGACATACGTCAGGACTCATGGAATAATCCGGGAATGGAATCCACACCGCATAAGAGACTGTTCGCTATCCTCTCTCTGCAGAGCTATGTAAAAAGTGGGAAACTCCTCCCCCTGTAGATTCTCACGTGGCTAGTATGGTAGTTTCCTCTGCTCTACCAGTTACTACCGTCACCTCTCTGAAGGAACTGACGGATAGACGTGTGGAGGGTTGTTTGAAAGCAATTTACACCCTACAGGGGGCTGTGCATAGGCCAACCATTGCAGCAACTTGTGCTGCTGAAGCTGTTGAGGTATGAGCTCAGAAGTTAGAGGCGGAGCGGCCTTCCGACGCATCTGAGCATGCTCGACAATGTCTCTCGTATATAGCCACGGCTTCCCTGGACCTTAAGACTCCGATGCCGGGGTGCTGGCGGCCAAGCTACTATTACGTCAGTCTGGCCAGACATATCCTTTGGTTGAGATCCTGGTCGTGGATAAGGGTTCCAAGAAAACCCTGGAGGTGCTTCCTTTCACGGGAGACATTCTCTTTGGAGACGACCTCAATAAGATTGTGGCTGATCTGGCTACTGCTGAAACAGCTTGACTACCTAGTACAGCTCCTTCCACACAAAAGGCTAAAAGTGCTTTCCCTCTGCCCTTTCGTCCTCCAGGAAAAGCAAAAGGTCAGGCGTACCCAAGCAAATCCGTGCTTCCAGACCTGCAGAGCCCAGACCGAAGCGGGCCTGGGCTGCCTGACAAGCCTGTCGCATGACAGGGCGGGCCTCCCTCTTGGGGATCCCAGGGTGGGGGGCCGACTTCTAGGTTTTGCCCAGGAATGATTGCAGACCACTTCTGATGCCTGGGCAAGGGAAGTCGTCGCTCGAGGTTACGCCGTACCTTTCAGGAATCATCCCCCTCATCGATTTTGCCTGTGAGATGTTACTCTGGACCTGGCAAAGGCAAACACACTGCTTTCGGTGGTACATTCCCTCCTTACCACAGGAGTGGTAGTACAGGTGCCTCTGATTCATAGAGGCAAGGGGTACTATTCACCGCTGTTTCTAGTCCCGAAACCGAACGGGTCCTCGCGGCCCATTCTTAATCTGAAGTCCTTGAACAAGTATGTGTGGGTCTCCAAATTTCGTATGGAAACTCTGCGCTCTATTGTTCTGGCCTTGGAGCCTGGCGACTATATGGTCTCCCTGGACATACAGTATGCCTACCTGCATATTCCTATTGCAGTGTCTCATCAGCAGTACCTGAGGTTTGCGGTGGGCAACCTACATTACCAATTTTGGGCGTTACCTTTGGTTTGACAACAGCTTCCCGAGTTTTCACCAAAGTAATGGCGGTCATGACGGCTACACTCCGCCGTCAAGGGGTCAGGATCCTACCGTACTCGGACGATTTGTTGATCCTGGCAAATTCCCCAGAACTTCTCCTGTGTCATCTAGATCTGACGGTCCAGTTCATGAAAGCCCACGGGTGGCCAATCAACTGGATGAAATCCCCCCTGGTTCCTGCTCGGAGCATGGTATACCTGAGTGCGTTATTGGACACTCACAACCAACAGTTGTTTTTGTCTCAGGAGAAAGTCCTGAAGCTTCAGGACAGTATACAATGCTTCCTATCTTGTCCGCAAGTGTTGATGCATTCGGCAATGCAAGTGCTAGGTCTCATGGTGTCTGCTTTCGACATGGTGGAGTACGATCAATTCCATTCTCGCCCTCTGCAGAAATTAATTCTGACCAAGTGGGACGGCCTGCCTCACCGGATCAGATCTCACATGATCTTCTTTTCTCCGGAGGTCCGCCTGTCACTGAGCTGGTGGCTTCAGGACCAACGATTGAGCAGGGGCCGTCCCTTCTGGATATCCAACTGGGTCCTGCTGACCATGGATGCCAGTCTGAGAGGTTGGGGCGCGATGTTGGAACAACACTCTTCATGGTCGGTGGACCAAGGAGTCGTCTATGCTCCCAATAAATATTCTGGAACTGCGGGCAGTGTTCAATGCGTTGACAGTGGCCCAGCATCTAATACAGAACAGACCTGTTCAAGTACTTTCGTACAACGCCACCATGGTGGCGTACATCAGTCATCAAGGCGGTACTCGAGGCCGCATGGCAAAGAGGGAAGTATCACTGATTCTTCAGTGAGCAGAATGCCATCTGCCGGCCATATCCGCAGTGTTCATTCCGGGGTGTCCTAATCTGGGAAGCAGACTTTCTCAGTCGTCAGGACGTACACGCCAGAGAATGGAGCCTCCATCCAGAGGTGTTTCAACTTCTCGTGGACAAGTGGGGCCTTCCAGATGTAGACCTGATGGCGTCTCGACACAATCACAAGGTTCCGGTCTTCGGAGCAAGGACAAGGGATCCTCAAGCAGTGGTAGTGGATGCTCTGTCAATCCCATGGAACTATCTGCTGCCGTATGTGTTCCCTCCGGTGTCACTCCTGCCCAGAGTAATACGGAAGTACAAGCAAGAAGAAGGAAACCTACTTCTGGTCGCTCCAGCGTGGCCTAGGCGGCACTGGTTCTCCGAGCTACAGGGCCTCTCGTTGGATCGTCCACTTCTACTTCCACAACGACCAGATCTCCTTGTTCAGGGCCCTTGTGTTTACCAGGACTTGGCCCGTCTGGCTTTGACGGCATGGCTCTTGAAGCTTCCGTCCTGAGGGCCAAGGGTTTTTCTGAGGTGGTCATTCAAACTATGTTGAAGGCCCGTAAGCCGGCTTCGGCTCGGATTTACCATAGGGTCTGGAATGCTTACAGGGCCTGGACTTAGGCCTTCGTCTGCCCTCCCTCAAGGTTCATATTTCTGCCTTGTTGGTTTGGTTTCAGAGGATGATTGCTGCCCTACCCGATGTTCATACATTCACTCAGGCCATATTGTGGATTCAGCCTTCTTATGTACCCCCTGTGGCCCACTGGGATTTGTCGGTGGTACCGGAGGCCTTGCAAGAGTCTCCATTTGAACCTCTTGCCTCTGCTGTCCTTAAGTGGCTCTGCCTTAAGGTGTTATTACTGCGGGCTATTGCTTCAGCGGGAAGGGTCTCGGACTTGGGTGCCTTATCCTGTAAGTCCCCCATTTGATTTTTCATCGTGACCAGGCAGTTCTTAGAACGTGGCCAGGTTATTTACCCAAGGTAAATAACCTTTAACCAGGAGATTGTGGTTCAAGCCTTTAATTCTTCTGGGTTGTCTCCCAAAGAACGGTCTTTGGATGTGGTACGGGTTCTCCGTATCTATGTGAAGAGAACTTCCTCCATTAGGAACTCTGATTCTCTTTTTGTATTGTTTGGTTTTCACAAACGTGGCTGGCCTGCTTCCAAACAGACTTTGGCCAGATGGTTTAGAATGGTGATTGCACATGCTTATGTACAGGCTGGTCGTCCGGTTCCTGCTACCATTAAGCCCATTCTACTCGGTCGGTTGGACCTTCTTGGGCGGCCCATCGGGGTGCGACCCTTGAACAACTGTGCAAGGCGGCAACGTGGTCCTCCGGCAACACGTTCATAAGGTTCTGTGCCTTTGATACCGCCGCTTCCCAGGATGCTTCCTTTGGACGCTGGGTTCTTGTGCCCGCTACAGTGCGTCCCTTCCCATAAGTAACTGCTTTAGGACATCCCTGATGTTAATCCTTGTGGAGCCCAGTGTACCTCTCAGCAGAAAATTAGATTTATGGTAAAAACTTACCATAGTTGAATCATTTTGGTGGTCTCCTATGCAGTTTTCTTTTAGGACTAATTTTGCCTCATATTTCGTATATACTTCATATTTCTGCTTTGGGGTACACTGGGCTCCACAAGGAATAACATCGGTGTGTAGAGTAGGATCTTGATCCGAGGCACCAACAGACTCAAAGCTTTGACCTTCTTCCCAAGATGCATAGCGCCGCCTCCTATATCACCCCGCCTCCGTGCACAAGAGCTCAGTTTTGTAGTTGGTGCCATGCAGTAAGCAGGCATGCAACAGGGGGGCTGCTCCAGCAGCCCTGAGAGAAGCTTTTAAAGAATATTGAAGACTTCAAGGGCTGCAGCAGAGAGACTGACTGTGTTAGATGTCAGTCAGACATCTCCTGCTGCAGCTCCATCACCTCCTCCAGCGGCGCTGAACACTCCCACTGGTTGGCAGGTACCTACAGCGTAGGCTCCGGTTTTCTTCCAAGTTAGTCACACACAACCGCTGTTCTTCCGGATCGTGTGGCCGCACTCAGGGAGGAGGTAAGGGGTCCCCTCGACGAGATCTGCTGTAAATCGCGATCCCGCACGGCCTTTGGAGGGCGGGCCGTGCGCGCTGGCGTGGACACTGTGGTAGTACAGGGACCCCACTAGACCACCAGGGCATGGGCACAGGTCTGTTTTCTCTCATAAAACTGTTTTATTAAGCCCCCAGTACCCGGTGGTGAAGTCCAGCAGGGGGATAAGGCTTTGACCTGTAGCCCCTCCCCCAGCCCCAGGGCACCATTTAGAGTAAATGTTCCCCCCCTGGAGCTGCATCTCTCTCTCCCTCACTCCCTGTCAGCGTTTGGGCGCCATCATAGCAAGCTGAGCTGATCCTGGGACTGTTTGGGCAAATCCTCCTCTGTAAAGCCGCCTGCATGTCAGCGCTGTGCATTTTACAGAACACTTGAGTATTCTACATGTCTGCTGACAGTGTTGGTTAAGAGAGTGCATTTAGTCAGGGTTATTTAGTACAAGTACCCTGTGAGGTATACATCCAGTCTTTACTGTGCATTGTTATATCTATTAAGTGTATAGCTATACATAGTACTACTCTGTATTGCTAGTCCAGTGCAGTTTTATTGCATGTCATAATATCTGCATTGTACAAACTGTGACTGTTTGTATGCATATAGCTGCTGTGTGACCTCCATTTCGTGTATCTCACTCAGATTGCTATCCCTATATTCTATAACCTGAGGAGGCTAAGTGTGTCAGGTTTATCACAATATAGGCAGTTCACAGGATATACTCAGTGTGTATTTTTTTCTGTGATTTTTAGTCACCATTTACCTCTTGAATTCCCTGTTTGTGCTGATACACTGCACAGGGGGTTCTTGTCAGGTATTGTGCTGCTAATATTGTACTGTGTTGCCTTGCATTGAGCTTTTGCTTATGTCAGCTACAAAGGGCAACGGAGCTGGGGCTGATCCCACATTGCTTAGTGTTGACGCTGCAGACACATTTAGGGATAACATAGCAGCTGAGGGTTCAGGTTCTGGGGGTTCCTTACCCCCCAGTGGGGCTGTAGCAATGGGGATGCAAACTGACCCACCTTGGGCTACTTTCTCCACGCTATTGAATACGCTGGTAACTAGACTAACTCCCCCTATGGGACCTCCTGTGCCGGTACAACTGCTTATGGTCCCCGCGGTTAACCTGCCGTGGGCATATCAACTGTCCAATCAGTTACAGCAATTGAACCAATCACTGACTGATCAAAAGTCTAACCCTCACCCGCCTAAGACCAAGGGGTCCTCTAAGCGGGTAATTACTACCTCCACCAACGTCCCAGACACCTCATCTGATGAGGATGGCGTTTATACGGACCCCACAGATTCTGATCCTGGTGCTTCTAATGGGGAAGTTGTTTTGCAGGTGGATGTTCCTCACTTGTTAGAGGCGATCAGGCTCATTCTTCAGGTTGATTATGAACCGGAGCCTGACGCTGCCCCTAAGAAACCGGACAGGTTTATACGTTAGAAGGTGGTTAAACAAGTTTTACCTTACTCTGCTGCGGAGCTTAGTAAATATTGGGAAACACCCCCGCCAGTGGATTCGCAAGTGGCGCGGCTGGTAGTATCCTCAGCTCTGCCTGTAACTACCGTCACGTCCTTGAGAGAGCTGACGGACAAGTGTTTGTAGGGTTGTTTAAAGATAATCTACACCGTAAACGGTGCGGTGCATTGGCCCACTATTGCAGCGACATGGGCTGCAGAAGCTGTGGAAGCGTGGGCTCAGGAGCTGGAGGCGGAGTTGCCTTCCAATGCTTCTGATCATGCTAGACAATGCCTGTCGTATATTGTTACAGCGTCTCATTACATTAAAGAGGCGTCTTCTGATGCCAGTATTCGGGCGACAAAGGCTTCTACTACGTCCATTTTGGCTCGCCGAAATCTCTGGTTACGGTCATGATCTGTGGATATGGACTCTAAGAAAACCCTGGAGATACTCCCCTTCAAAGGAGCCATTCTTTTCGGAGAAGACCTCAACAAGATAGTGGCTGACTTAGCCTCTGCTAAAACAGCATGTCTTCCCAGTACTGCTCCTTCGGTGCCGAAGGCTAAGAGTACTTCCTTTCGCTCCTTTCGTCCTTCAGGGAAAGCAAAGGGTCAGGCGTACCCAAAACGGCAAGAATCGTCCCCCTCATCGATTTTTGCCTGACAGACGTCCCTTCGGATCAGGTGAAGGCAAAGACTCTAAATTCGGTGATACAGTCCCTCCCGGACACAGGAGTGGTAGTACAGGTGCCTTTGGCTCAGAGAGGCAAGGGGTACTATTCACCGCTGTTCCTAGTCCCGAAACCAAATGGGTCTTCCCGGCCCATTCTCAACCTCAAGTCCTTGAACAAATTTGTGAAGGTCTCCAAGTTTCGTATGGAAACTCTTTGCTCTGTTGTTCTGGCCTTGGAGCCTGGGGACTATGTGGTCTCACTGGACATACAGGATGCTTACCTGCATATTCCCATTGCAGTGTCGCATCAGCAGTACCTGAGGTTTGCGGTTGGCAACCTCCATTACCAATTTCGGGCGTTACCTTTTGGTTTGACCACGGCTCCGCAAGTCTTCACCAAGGTCATTGCGGTAATGACGATTGTACTCCGCCGTCAAGGGTTCAGGATCCTACCGTACTTGGACGACTTGTTGATCCTGGCAAATTCCCCAGAGATTCTCCTACTCATCTGGATCTGACTATCCAGTTTCTGCAAGCCCACGGGTGGCTCATCAACTGGAAAAATCCTCCCTGGTCCCTGCTCAGAGCATGGTGCACCTGGGGGCGTTGTTGGACACTCACAACCAGCGGTGATTCTTGTCTCAGGAGAAAGTCCTGAAGCTTCAGGACAGGATTCGATGCTTCCGATCTCGTCCGCAAGTGTCAATACATTCGGCAATGCAAGTGCTAGGTCTCATGGTGTCGGCTTTCGACATGGAGGAGTACTCTCCATTCCCGCCCTCCAGAGGCTGATTCTTGCCAAGTGGGACGGCCTGCCTCACCGGATCAGGTCTCAGATGATCTCATTGTCTCCGGAGGTCCGTTTGTCACTGAGCTGGTGGCTTCAGGACCAACGATTGAGCAGGGGTCGTCCCTTCTGGATCTCCAACTGGGTCCTTCTGACGACGAACGCCAGTCCGAGGGGAGGGGGCGCGGTGTACACTCCCTACAGTGTCGGTGGACCAAGGAGTCGTCTCTCCCCCCCCACCTGATAAACACTCTGGAATTGTGGGCGGCGTTCAAATCCTTGAACTTGGCCCAGCATTTAATACAGAACAGACCTGTTAAAGTACAGTCGGACAACGCCACCATCTATCATCAAGGCGTCACTCAAAGCCGCATGGCAATGTGGGAAGTATCATGGATTCTTCAGTGGGCGGAACGCCATCTGCCGGCCATATCGGCAGTGTTCATTCCGGAGGTCCTAAACTGGGAAGCAGACTTTCTCAGTTGTCATGACGTACACGCTGGAGAGTGGAGCCTCCATCCAGAAGTGTTTCAACTCCTCATGGACAAGTGGGGACTTCCAGATGTGGACCTGATGGCATCTCGACACAATCACAAGGTTCCGGTCTTCGGAGCAAGGACAAGGGATCCTCAAGCAGCGTTCGTGTACGCACTGGCAATTCCGTGGAACTTTCGGCTGCCATACGTGTTCCCTCCAGTGTCACTCCTGCCCAGAGTAATAAGGAAGTTCAATCAAGAAGGAGGAATCCTACTTCTGATCGCTCCAGCGTGGCGCAGACGGCATTGGTTCTTAGACCTTCAGGGTCTCTCGATAGAGCGTACCCTTCTACTACCGCAGCACCCAGATCTCCTCGTTCAGGACCCCTGTGTATATCAGGATTTATCCCAATTGGCTTTGACTGCGTGGCTCTTGAAGCTTCCGTCTTAAGGGCCAAAAGATTTTCTGAGGCGGTCATTCAAGCCATGTTGAAGGCCCGGAAACCGGCTACTGCTCTGATTTATCATAGGGTCTGGAATTCTTACTTTGCTTGGTGCACCACTAACAATTATGACGCTTACAAGTTTAGTGCGGCCAAACTTTTGGCCTTTCTACAACAAGGCCTGTACTTGGGCCTTCGTCTGGCCTCCATCAAGGTTCATATTTCTGCCTTGTTGGTTTGGTTTCAGAGAAAATTTGCGACCTTACCTTATGTGTATACGTTCACTCAGGGTATGTTAGAGATTCAACCTCCTTATGTCCCGCCGGTGGCTCCTTGGGACTTGTCGGTGGTTCTGGAGGCGTTGCAAGAGTCTCCGTTTGAGCCTCTTGAATCTGCAGACCTTAAGTGGCTTTCTCTTAAGGTATTTCTGCTGGCTATTGCCTCTGCTAGATGGGTGTCTGATTTGGGTGCCTTGTCTTGTAGGTCACCATATCTGATTTTTCACCGTGATCGGGCGGTTCTTAGAACACGTCCCGGGTATTTACCTAAGGTGGTGTCGTCTTTCCACCTTCATCAGGAGATTGTGGTTCCGGCCTTTGCCTCTCCTGATTTGTCTTCCAAAGAGCGGTCTTTGGATGTGGTACGGACTCTCCGTATCTATGTGAAGAGAACTGCCTCCATTAGGAAGTCTGATTCTCTTTTTGTACTGTTTGGTTTTCACAAACGTGGCTGACCTGCTAACAAGCAGACTTTGGCCAGATGGATTAGAATGGTGATTGCACATGCTTATGTACAGGCTGGCCTTCCAGCTCCTGCTACCATCAAAGCCCATTCTACTCGGTCTGTTGGACCTTCTTGGGCAGCCCGCCGTGGTGCGACCCTTGAACAATTGTGCAAGGCGGCTACGTGGTCTTCAGTGAACACGTTCATAAGGTTCTATGCCTTCGATACTTCCGCCTCCCAGGATGCTTACTTTGGACGCCGGGTTCTTGTGCCCGCTACAGTGCGTCCCCTCCCATAAGGAACTGCTTTAGGACATCCCCGATGTTATTCCTTGTGGAGTCCAGTGTACCCCGCAGCAGAAAACGAGATTTATGGTAAGAACTTACCGTTGTTAAATCTTTCTGCGAGGTACACTGGGCTCCATAAGGCGCCCACCCTGACTCACTTTGCATCTTTGGGTTGGTATGGCATTAGCCGCTGACACCCTCTCCTGTTGGGGGAGAGTGGTGTATGTGGCTACTAACGGTTGTTGTCTCTTTTACCTGCTACTGCATTGGGCTGGTTAACAAAATTGAGCTCCTGTGCACAGAGGCGGGGTGTTATAGGAGGCGGCGCTATGCATCTTGGGAAGAAGGTCAAAGCTTTGAGCCTGTTGGTGCCTCTGATCAAGATCCTACTCTACACCTCGATGTTATTCCTTGTGGAGCCCAGTGTTCCTTGCAGAAAGAGATTTAACAATGGTAAGTTCTTACGGTAAATCTCATTTTCGTATATTTTCATATATACCAATTATTCCGGAAGAACCTTTTTGTATTTTTGTATTTTTTACAATTGAAAGTACATTTTAGAACTTAAATATTTAATTTGCTGAAGTGAGTTTTCTTGATCTATACATTTCTATAGGTGAAGCTGGTGCAGGAACTACAGAATCCACACTTCCACAAGAAGCAAGGGAACAGCCATCGTCTGCTTCTGACAGACCAGGACCTCGTCCCCCACATTCACCTCGTAGACCACCACATCCTCTGCCTCCTCGTTTGACAATTCATGCTCCACCTCAAGAGCTTGGACCCCCAGCTCAGGTGCCAGTGAATTTCTTTTTGTAATATTGGAAATTTCTTTCTGTAACACCCTATGCATTTTAATATCGAACATCAAAATTTGAAATGTGTTCAACAAATCTAGCAGAGTAGATTCTAAATGATATAATTTATAATCCTGTGTGTATTTTATATAGTTAGGTCCATAGGAATGCTTTCATAGGCTTCTGAAAAAGGCAAATATTCATAACTGTGCATTTAACGGTTGCACATTTCCAAGGATATCAATGCTTTTAAAAACTATACAGAAACTATAAACTTGCAAGTGTTAGGAAGTAATGTAGTGTTTTGCTAGGAAGCTTGCGAAGGCCAAGATTCATGATCCATGTTGCTTTTTCTAGTTTGATTTTCTCCGATCCTGCTTTTAGTGGTTACACTACTGTAGCCCCTCCTGACCCATGTTACTGGGACTGAGCTTTGCTGTAATTCTTATACCCACCCCCTACAGTGAAGAGCTCTGTTTCGCTTAATACTTATTTGATTACCTACACTGAATCTTAGAATAAAAACTTATTCTTGGTCACAAATGCTTGACCATATTCAGGTGTTCTCTAATCCAAACCCTTGGACCACCATTTAAGTGATGATACTCCAGTACTTTCTCTGAGGCATGACAGATTTTGTTTGAACTCAGAAATTAGGAAGTTTTATGGTTTCTTTGAATTTAGAGATGGACAAGGTGATTACTGGAGAGGTGTAGACATCTGACAGTAAGCCTCATTGGTTTGGGCGTCTCAATTTATGACCAGGAGCCAAACCAAGCCATTTAGGGGCCGTGAATTCCCATGTTAATTTTTTTTAAACATGTCTTCTTAGTTGGTAGGACAAGTAATTTTGAACAAATATCCAATTTCATATGCATTATATATTTTTGCAATATTTGTAGTCACATAAAAATGATTTTTAGTTAACAAGACTGAAAAGACATTTGGTCAATGATAATGAATCTTATAAAATTTCTGCTTTAACCAGGTAGTGGTATAATAAATCCCCATGAGACAATGAAGGGCATATATGTAATATCACTATAAAATAGTAGTCTTATATGAATCCCTGGATAACAGTAATTTCATTATAGCTGCAGATCCAGTCTCTGAATAGGCCAGGCAGTCCCATTTCAAAATCTTATTAAAGAGTTTGGCCGTACCCACTTTCCTATATACAGTAGGTCCAGTAATCACACAGTATGACTGCCAGAGTAGAGTCCTTCCCAGTAGCAATAGGTAACTATTGTCCCTTAAATGCGTAACAGTATGAGCCGTTTTAGACAGATGATTGTGGATCTGGGACATGGGTCTTCAACCTGCGGTCCTCCAGCTTGCCCTGTCTCAGTTTTAGCATACCTTAATACCAAAACTGGCAGTGCATGCTGGGATTTGTAGTTTCACAGAAGCTGAAGGGCCACTGGTTGAAGACCCATGACCTAGGATATATACTCATATCCTGTATGTAGTTATCTTGAAGAACCTTATTCTCCAATACATAAATTCCCAGAATTATTATTCTTATTACTCCTGCCCATATTATGCAATTTCATTTAACAGCATCCTTTACTTGAAATGTCACAGGCCCAACTATCCTTACAGTGAAAACACCTATTTCTTCTAGTCAGCGCCTTGGTAATGGAATGTTACAAATGTATTGTTAAAATATGTATATATTGGTTTGTGCTGTATTTAGACTTGTCTTTGTAGCTGTAAATAAAATGGCAAATAAAAGAATTTTAGCCAGTTTTGGAGACAGATTAATAATGTGAATAAAGAGCTAATCACTGGACTTGTTCCTTCTGAAACACTGAGATGAGGGCATATTGGGCAAAAGCTTTCCAAACGCCAGCATTGTGTATGTCTGCAACACAACTGTGTGCCTTTTTAGGGTGTAGGTTAATGAACTGTACTAAACTTTATTGAAATCACATTTTAATACTCATAATGCTATGCTTTTTGAAAATGGGGTTGATTATTTACATACCAGTTTATTAACCTAAAAATTCCCTGAGCATTAACATTCTGTATTGGGCACAAAATAAATACTTTTTAAACAATGATTAAGATCTAAATATGAGCTTGTGTCTGATTTTGTTTGTATATTAAATTTATAATAATTGGCTCTGGCCACACCTTTTGTATGCGCTGTTTAGACCTCAGACTGTTTTAATTGCGGTCTCTATTCATATAAATACAGTATCTTAACTTCCACCAGGGTGTCCACAAGGTGATAACTGTAGACCAGTGGTTCTTAACCTCGGTCCTCAAGTACCCCCAACAGTTCATGTTTTCCAGGTCTCCTCACAGGATTGCAAGTGAAATAATTTGCTCCACCTGTGGGTCTTTTATAATGGGTCGGTGAGTAATGAATAAACATGTTCAACTGCTAGGTGACCTGGAAAACACAAACCATTGGGGGTACTTGAGGACCGAAGTTGAGAACCACTGCTGTAAACTATACATCCTTAGGTCTTTGTTTCCTCCACTGAAGAATGTAATTTATTTTAGCTGCACAATCTGCTAGCTGTGGGCAAATATTTAAGTTTCATTACTTTGGGTTTAGTGTCTTAGTGGGGATAAAGGCACAGTATGGGTCGTAATCACTGCTTTGCACTTGAAGGAGGGTGGTAAAGATTATAGTAAGAGCATTTGGTGGGGTGTTTTTGAATGGCAATTGATTTTCCCCAAAAGTAAAGCCACCCAGTGTGTGCAGATAGGCTAAGGGGTATATTCAATTCCTGTCGGATCCTTTCCGACAGAAAGGATCCGACAAGTCAGTGTTCAATGCCTCGGCCAAACTCGACAGGTTTTGGTCGTTCCGACAATGGCAACCCGACTTTTCTAAAAGTCTGATTGACATTGTCGGAAACGGGGCTAAAACCTGTCGAGTTTGGCAGCGCTTCTGACAAGATACGTGGATTCCGACATGTCGGGAATTCCTGACTTGTCGGGAAAAAAAGAGCCGGCATTGAATAGGTCAGAACCCCTTCCGACCTAAAACAGTTGGAAAGTGTCGTCTTTCCGACAAGACGGCAGTTTCCGACAGGAATTGAATATACCCCTTATGCCACTCTCACAGGAAGCATTGATTTGATCCGTTTGGGACATTGTAGCCTGATAAGTAGGTTTTATCATCAATCCATCTGGGGGACCCTGCGAGTGTATGGAGTTTGGCACAGACCTATCAAAAGAACTAACTCATCCCCCTCTGACCCCTCCCATCAACCCTCTGGTCACCGGAGAAAACCCTCAGTTTCTCTTACGTTCTAGAGGATGCTGGGGTCCACATTAGTTCCATGGGGTATAGACTGGTCCACTAGGAGCCATTGGCACTTTAAGAGTTTCAGAGTGTGGGCTGACTCTATGCCCCTTCTACCAGACTCTGTTTGGAAAATGTGCCCAGGGGAGCCAGTCGCAGCTAGGAGAGCTCTCCAGAGTTTCTCTAGTATAGTTGTTTTTTAGAGTTTATTATTTTACAGGGAGGCTGCTGGTAACAGCCTCCCTGCTACCTGGGACTAAGGTGGGGAGTAGTGTCCGCCCTGCGGGGTCTGAGCCACTATCTCCGCTGGCAGGACACTGAGCTCCTGAGGGGATCAAACGTTCCCCGCCACAGGGGTTCGCTCCCCCCT